>NC_057810.1:143389855-143522483 GCF_018294505.1 Triticum aestivum
TAGTTTATTTTTAGTAAATGCTTAGTTTGAACTAGTTGAATTAATATAACTAGTTTATTTTTAGTAAATTTTTAGTTGAACTAGTTGAATTAATATATAGAACTAGTTTATTTTTAGTAAATGCTTAATTGAACTAATTGAATTAATATAACTAGTTTATTTTTAGTAAATGCTTAGTTGAATTAATAGAAATAGTTGAATTAATTGAATTAGTAAGTGCTTAATGTTTCGCCTAATATGAACATAGGAAATATCGTCTGACGATGGAAAAAATTTCATTATGTGCGAATACTATGAAGACCAGCGCGGCCAGTGCGACAGAAATTTCCTTGTTGATGGTAGGCGATTAAACATCAAGCTGGATGAGACCTTCGAATTCGATATAGTAAGTCACAACGACAAGTCTGTTTTCGTAATTAAGCATGACTTATATATGCTTCATTTGCCTGACTTATAATTTTTAATTTTCACTACTCTACTAGCGCATCCCCTGCCATGCAAGAATTTTTGTCTTGGATAAGATAGGTTTCAAAGATATGGAAACTATGGAGGTAAAGATAGCTTACCTGAAAACTGAGCATGATGGTTATACTTTCAACGTCAAAGTATACAATGCACACACGTACACCTATTTTGAATGCAAAACTTGGCAAGCACTATGCAAGGCTTATGCATTTGAGCCTGGTATGGTTATCACCTTTGATGTTCTTTCGGAAGATGATATTGAAGGTAATAGAGACATATGGGTCGATGTGCAGACGCCTCCAGTTCTACCATTATGTGAGTTCTTCTCAACTATATTTTTGTCTTTGGTATTGCTTATTCAAAAATAACTGACAACTAATTTCTATTGACAGCTTATCTCCATTCAACCAAACATGTCTGGCGCTTGGTAGACAAGACCTACTACTGTCCCGGAGCTGAACTAAACTACGAGGAGATAAGTCATTATGTTTCATGGCTTGAGGATCTTCATACTGTCAAGACAAATTTTCTTCCTGCACTTAGAAATGTTAGTACTCAAAACGTGCGACCAATAGTGATGGTATTGAACTACGGTCACGTCTATTTAGGAATGATGGTAAGATATTTACTATTTGTCCTCAGTGCATATTTTGCATACATAATTTTTTTGCTAAACTTTCATTGCTAAGTATATTAATTAAGTACTATATGATGTTCTTCAACAGGGACTCCTGATGACAGTTGTGCCTCAGGGGATCGAGACTAAAGGTCAGATGTCAATTGTTAGCTTACGACCAAGATATCCTGCATTGCACATGAATGCATTCAGGATTTCTAGAAGCGATGAATGCTTAATAGTGAAAGATTGGAGGAAAATTGTTAATGATCGGAGAAGTACTAGGGGGCAGCAATGAGAAGTGCAGCCCACGATTAGGAGATAGGTTCATCTCCATGCTCCAGTTTGATCAATCAGGAGAGCTATACATGTTCTATGCTATTTTACCAGAGAGAGAGAGTAGCTAGCAGGTGTGATTTAGCTAGTTCTTCATGCTATTCTTAATTAGTACTTTTCCTTTCATGTCCGTGTTCTTCGTTTTGAACTTAAGTGATTTGCTTTTGTGGTGTTATATATGAACGCTTATAATATCATGACAATCATGTTGAACTCGATGATATTTTTGCTTCTGGTAAAAGTGAATGTTTCTTCTTTAAGCTAGTAGTGCTGGTGGTGATTAGATAGCTAGTTAATTATTATATCATTTAATGAAAGAAACTGCGGATTAGTTTCACACTACTAGGAAAAGGCCTACTAATGGCACACTGGTTTTGCCTACTAATGGCGCATTACCAGTGCGCCATTAGTAGCATGCCACTAGTATTTTTTACTAATGGCGCACCAAGAAGTGCGCCATTAGTATGTAACACCACGCACCATTAGTGTGCTTCCCGGGGGGCCATACGTAAGCATGTGCTTTTTCATACTAATGGCACATTCTGTGTTGATGCGCCATTAGTATCCTTTGGCATACTAATGGCGCACCTGGTGGTGATGCGCCATTAGTATGAATATTTGTTTTTTTTACTTTTCTGATTTTTGCACAGGTTACAAAGTATATTATTGGACAAAATATAGACAGTAGCACACATCAACATCAGATTCATCGAATACAATAGAAGATTAGTCTCCGAATACAATTCATCATATTAGTCTCTGAATTTAAAAGACCGAACAAAGATAAAACATTACAAGTCTCAAGACCGCGAGTATCGAGTTTGTGTTCACATTACAAGTCGATATCGATCATCTAAACTACCATCACATAGAAGAGAGTTGTGGTCATCATGATGAGCATCATCGCGATCAAACTGGTCTTCATCCGGTTCCTCCAACGCTCCCTCCTCTCTCCCGCTAGAAAGCGGGTGTATCTAAATTTGGCCTCCGCCCTAGTGGTGTACCCTTTGTAATTGTTACCGCTAAAATGATGAACCTGTCTCCGACACTCCTCCCAGTCGTCGTAGACTCCGGGAACCTTACCCTTGTACACGACATACGACGGCATCTCTATGCACAAGCCAAACAATAGACAATACATAAGCAATATGTAAGTATGCAACAAATGGATCGGAAGAGAAAAGCAAGACATTAATAGCACCATTCATGGTCCTACTAATAAATAGCATCGATTACATCTAAGTTGAATGACTGTCCAAACCAAAGAGACATACGAATTCATTAAAGTTTAATTACAACATGAGCCAATCAATGTTTCAGAACTACACATCACTACTTTCGACTCGACTCATCGGACAGGAGCGTGGATGAAGCCGCCGTCTGTCATGATGGTCATGAAATCGCGGTCGTTGTCACCCTGCATTTGTAGCATTCCATCTATCTCATTGTTGGACGGTTGATATCTGAGGAAGAACTGCCCCGAGGTATGAAGGACATCTTGATGGATGATGTCCGCAAAATCCGACTAGATGCGAAAAAACTCTTGTCTGAGGTCCGCGTCCTGGATTGCCGACAAGTTCACGGCCCAACCTTTGAGATTATCTGGTAGCAGAAGTTGATGATGGTCCCTTACGATCGCCCGGATGTGATGGAGGGCATAGTAGGCATCCTTCTGACCGCCAGGCGGCTGCTTGACGCAGCAGAACTTCATATTGTGTGAGAACATGTGCTTGCCGTTCTTACGAAACGCCCTGGTGAAGGTGCCTCCAGATTTGGCGTAGCCGGGTAGAACATCATCAAGAACTTTCTTGACATTTGTGTAGTCTATCTTGAAGTTACGGTTCGGGTCGAAATACGTGGCCATGGAATATTTCGGGATTAAGAGGATTTGTGTGCAATGTGTGTCACTGCACAGAATACGGAATGTTAGAAAAAAAAGAATGATCAAAATCTAAGAAATCATATGTTACAGGGCGGTTAAGGGATGACTTACTCGGGAAAGTAAGCCACAAGGAAGATATCCTTATCTAGGTTTGCCAGAATGACGCCTTTGAGGTGTGAACTCGCAACTTGGCGGTCCCCAGCGCTGCTCAAGTGCTTGGCACACATGTAGAAGGGGTTGACTATCACGATGTCCGGGGTCTTGTCTCTAATGATCCGCATCTCCATACTCAGCGAAAACAGCCGAACGAAGGTGTAGTGCAGTGGATGAAGGTTAAACATAGCAAAGATGTCATCAAACCGCAGGACGATCGTACCCCCGATGTCGCCATCCACAAAGCCCTTGCCCTCTGGCACCTTGGCCACGAAAACTAGGTATGCCACATCCTTCTCTCTGAGACGCTGCTTCTCCAAAGAAAGAACACTATCGTGCAGACTCCGTATAGCACCGGTTGCAGCATTCAGCATATTTGGCGGTAGCATCGCCCTACCCGCCACATGCACCCTCCTCGAGATATCCTTAGGTGAAGGTGGCCCGTCCTGAGCACGGATCGAACTCGGTCCCTTCTTCTTGATCTCCTGTAATGGGACTGAGTTCTGCTCACAGACCGCCTTTCTTGAGCGTGTTGGAGCTGATAATATTTCGCACCTCAGCTATCTGAGGCTCGGTGAAGGCGGGAGCTGGAGGCGTCTCCTGAGAACTAAACGCCAGACGATGCCTATTGCAATTGGATTTCTCCGTCGTACCAGCTAGATTGCGGTCGTCTTGGTTGGGTTCCTGAGAAAGAGGCTCGCAGAACTCGTCAGCGTACCCATGTTCGGCAAAGTACTTATCGACTTTGGTAAATGTACCGTCGTCATTGTTGTCGTCGTTCGGATCCTGTGCCATAGGGCTGTCCGGATCCTATGCCATAGGGATGTCCGGCAGGTCCGGTAGCGTTGCGGTGTTCTTGCCATGGCTTGGCGCCGGCACGACTGGCGGTCTTGTCTGTGGGGTGGTGTCCCCCGCCCCCAAACAAATCTGGCTCTTCGGCCAAAGCAGGGGCCAGTTTACGCAAGCGCTGAGGGTCATCTCATCTTCTTCGTCGGCCCCAGCGGGTCGAATCGGAGGTAACAGCTCGTCGCAGCCTGGTAGCACCCGAACCACTTCAACCCTATACACTGTGGGTGGCATTGGATTACCATGGAACATGGGGTTGCCCAGTTGAACGATTCTGCCCTTGGCGACATTGACCAACTCGGCACCCACGAAGTGCAGAAGAGTGCAAGGAACGTTGGCGGCGCCCTGCGAAAACATGTACAGGGCATGAGGGATGCCCAGTCAAAGGCAAGGAGGTGAAGTCATCGGCCGAGAGGCTTAGTTACCGTGATGCCGTCGAGCTCGGCTAATGTTGAGGTACCGCCAACAGAGAGCGTGCAACTGACGGAGGGGGCGCTTGCTGGCGAGGTGCCGGCCGGCGTACACCCAGTTGCATTAAGCTCCAATGCCCGTGCCGGTGCCGGAGACACGAATACCGCCTCCGCCGGAGACACCAATGGCGCCGCCAGAGACACCAATGGTGCCGCCTGCGTGCTGTGCGAGTTGCTGGCCGTGAAGCTGGGAACCGGGGGAGGCCCCTGTTGGCCGCCTGCAATCCATGTCGTCAGCCCATGAATCAACGTAGGCACCATGGCATTGAGCTTCGTTCCCAGTTGTTGTTCCACTTGCTCTTGGACAAGCTGCGGAATCTGCGCCACTTGTGCCTTGAGTGCTTCAACCTCCCGCGTCTGGCTTTCTGATCTGGCCTTTTTCTCCTTCCGCACACCAGCGGTATAGTATGACCCCCATTTTGTGGACAAGCCTTTGCCGGCCACACGACCAGCTGATGTCGGCTTAGTGAGCTTATCCTTGTTTTTCATTATGTTCAACGCCCTATTTAAAGGGGTGTCGAAAGGGGAGCTCTGAGACGACCCTGCGCTACTGCTTTCAGTGTCCTGCGAAAGGAACGTGAACCATTTAGAAATATTGGGGATTAATTAGAGTGCAACCATATGGAGCTAATTACGTGGGGGTGTATTCCTTACCAGAACAAGCTCAAGCGCCCTGGTCTTCGGATCCGTGGTAAGCTCCTTTGTTATCGGGTCCTCCTTGTACCGGGCCCTGACATAGTTCCTGGTCTGCTTGTCACCGCTGTATTTCTCAAAACGGGGCGGTAGGCCTTGCTCGGCACGCTCCGCGTCCTCCTTGTCCCATATAGGCTCCGCCACTCTGTAACCACCGGGACCGAGTTTGTGTTCCCCTAAGTTCAACTCCCGCATTTCTTTCCCCCACTGACTTGATTCGGAGGTTGCACTGCTCTCGCACTTGATCTTGAACTCCTTGTACTCATCTTCGCTCATCAAAGGATATTTCGCCTTGATCTTCTCATAACTATCACCTTTATCAATCATTCTCTTCACTGTGCTTCTCCAAGTAGACAGGGCCGTGCTCATCTTCGTGAGGGCAGCACTGTTCACTTTATTCCCTGAGAGGCGTGTGTTTTCAAATTCAGCGGGGAACTTGTATCGTTCGTGCAGCTTCGTGAAGAGGAGGTTGCGCAAATTCCCGTGGTCCTTATTCCTAAGGTTATCGGTGTGGATCGAGACGGTGCTCTGGAGAATGCACCCGAGCTGAAGCGAGTACCCCTTGACTATATGTTTGGGCTCCGTTGGATTCCCGTCGGAGTCCACTTGAGTGAATTCCTCCTTGAGGGTGCGGAGCGCATTCGGGCGCCGGTCCTTCCTTTCCTTCTTCGGTTGGCTGCCATCTATGTGTGTGCCGCCATCATCAGTGGTGGCATCCTCGACGACACCATCAGTGGTGTCATCCCCGACGCCACTAGGGGTTGTGTAGTCAGGATCGGTGTCTTCCGCAGCGTCCTCATAGCGGTGAGGTTGTTCCTCCATCTCCTGGGACAGCTCCCAGAATTGCTTGCCGCCCGAACCACCGGCCTCATCGTTGTTGGCCATGTTTCGCTCTAAATAGGAAAAAAGTTTGGTCAAAAAGTTGGTTATTGTCAAGGAACAAGATCATGGTCTCATCATTTAGGGTTTGTCGACGGTGGGGCACCCTAAAAGCCTAAGCTTTCATAATTTAGGGTTTGTCGACACCGAGGCACCCTAAAAGCCTAAGCGTACATCATTTAGGTTCTCATCGACACCGAGGCATCCGGGGCAGCCAAGTTAAGTTTTCATCATTTAGCGTTTATCGATGCCGAGGCACCCTAGGTTGGGCCTAATCACTTGGCACTAATCACTTGGCTCTATTGCCACCTATGTTGGGTTTATCATCTAGGGTTTATTGATGCTAAGGAGAATTCTAAGTTGGGCCTAATCACTTGGCTCTATTGCCACCTATGGTTTAATGCAGCAAGAATAAAGGGGCAGTTGATCCTACTTAATTAAGTAATAAGATACCCCGGCCCATGCATTAGTCGCAAGTACCCCATATGTCCTATTTTTAGCAAAGTCCTGCTAAAATTCACGGAAAATTTCAGCATGACCTTTGCTGAAAATAGGACATATGGAGTACCCGAATTTTCCGGAATGGAAGTTAATCAACATTCCGGCAAACTAAAGGGCCTCTCGGGGTACCTGCAAATTCATCACGACACGATGGTCGGAGACAAAACCCAGCAAACTAGCACCACAATGTGCCTCTACTTTCATATGGATGAAAAGGCCACAGACCATATGGTCATCTGCTTTCATATGGACAAAAATCAGCTCAACTTATGTGAGCTTCCATTCCAGATCTAATAGCAGCAAGTTGTTCACTTGTAGCTCAACTTATGTGAGCTGCCTTCAAGAAAAGAAATCTGCGGTGGCACATCTGCTCTCTGAATACATTGGCGAGAAACAAAACAACACCTAGTACCATCCATCTGCTATGGCCATATCATGCAGTTTAACTAAGCACTAACAGGTAATTATATAACAGAAAACTTGGCGCGTACGTGTCACTTAGCTTGGGCAAGCAACATACCTCGTCCTCTTGGTTAGTCCAAACAAGCTGTATGCTGAGCCTCAACTCGCCACCTACACATTTTACAGCACCCATGAAATGAAAAACTAAACATAATTGTCAACCAACAAAACCAAAACACAAACAGGACTTCAAATTTTCACGATCAGGAAGAAAAACAGGGTTTTCAACTACTATATTCAGTTTCATGGCATTAGTTGAACAGTTGAAAAAGAACTAGCTTCATTTAAATATCTTGCTTCTAACAAATGTAACTAATGTCAGTACTCAAAAAATAGAGTGACCACATAGGGAACAAACAAACTATTCACTTTTTATTTCTTCAGAATTGGACCAGACAGAGAACAACTCCTTGGAAGCAAACTGAAACCATGCTGAAACTATACTGAAACCATGCTGAAACTTTACTGAAACTACTCCTTGCAATCAAACTGAAACTACTCCTTGGAAGCAAATTGTCTTGGAAGGAGTATTGTGTGCACAAATCTACTCCAACTAGTTGCTTTCACTTAGAGATTGTTAGCACAAACAGCATGAGTCATTCTTCAGACCGTTACAAATAGAAACAATGGCAACCAAGGTTAAAAACCAACAATCCTATATATTATTCTGAAACTTGATATATTGAAATCACTTAGCACTCTCTTTATGTGTTCATCCAACACTTAAAATTGAGGAAAATAATACCAACTAGGATCGGTATGACCTTCGTTTTTCATTTTCTGTATGATCAATTAAATCTTCCTCAAGCTTATATGAAAAGGTTCAGCAACTTGAAACGTAACTCTTGCTTGGTGTTCCAAATCATTTCATTTATATTTTAAATAACAGTAGGAATTATTTCATAATAGAATTTACCCGATGGGGGCGACGGGTGCATGCGATAGAGGGGGGAACGGGTGGGGGTGGAGGAGGCTCACCACTATTGCAAACCAAACAAGTAAGTAGAGCACATGTATATACCTATATCACTGTCTTGCAGCCAACAAACGCCTCAATTTTTCTCCAACCGTGATCGAACCTGTTACGCAGAAACACAAACAGAGAGATACATGTAACTAACGAGGACAGAGAGACAAGGTAACAAGAACTCCACAGCTCAATTAATCCTATGCTTCTTCTTTCACTCTCCTGCATAAAGTTATTGTTACTACCTGGGAGGGATTATATGCTTGTTTACCACTACTAATACCATTTTTTAATATAATCTTCATTCTCCTGCTTTTTCTTTTCTTACAAGTGTTGATGCCAAAACATTGCAACCCTGTAGTTCAAGATCAGAGTCAAAATTGACCTACACGATTGTTTACCACTACTAAGACATGGATCTAATAGCTATCTCCCCCCTTGTTGCTCATGCCTTAGTTGAATTCGGAGAAGAGAGAGCTAGGATCCTAGAACAGGGATCTCTCTGGAAGATATGTGTTAACCAATTTCGGCCAGTATAACCAACACAAAGCTCCTACTCTCTCAAATTGCAGATAAAACAACTTAATCTTTTCCTTCTCAGACATTGTCAATCATCGCATGTTTCACTACTAACATGTTTAAACCAAAACATTTGCTCATGAAAAATATTCAACCTACAGTTTGTAAACATTTGCCCTTAGAGGCATTATCACAAACACCTATCAAGCACAATCCTTTCACATGTAAACTTGAGCATGCTCTGGAAAAATCACGCAGCAAGCAAGAAATAACTATCATTATATTCCCACAGTATCGAATCTACATCAAGTACTCATCCACTAAAAAAAACAGGAAAAAAATTGAACAGAGGATGCAAGAGGAAGGAGGGAGGGGTGTCGGTGTCAAAACCGGCGGATCTCGGGTAGGGGGTCCCGAACTGTGCGTCTAGGCGGATGGTAACAGGAGACGAGGGACACGATGTTTTACCCAGGTTCGGGCCCTCTTGATGGAGGTAAAACCCTACGTCCTGCTTGATTAATATTGATGATGTGTATTACAAGAGTGGATCTACCACGAGATCAAGGAGGCTAAACCCTAGAAGCTAGCCTATGGTATGATTGTTGTAATGGATGTTGTGTCCTACGGACTAAAACCCTCCAGTTTATATAGACACCGGAGAGGGCTAGGGTTACACAGAGTCGGTTACAATGGTAGGAGATCTACATATCCGTATCGCCAAGCTTTCCTTCCACGCCAAGGAAAGTTCCATCCGGACACGGGACGGAGTCTTCAATCTTGTATCTTCGTAGTCTTGGAGTCCGGCGGACGATGATAGTCTGGCTGTCCGGACACCCCCTAGTCCAGGACTCCCTCAGTAGCCCCTGAACCTGGCTTCAATGACGATAAGTCCGGCGCGCATAATGTTCGGCATTGCAAGGCGGGTTCCTCCTTTGAATAATCCATAGAAGATTGTGAACACCTGGATAGTGTCCGGCTCTGCAAAATAAATTCCACATTCCACCGTAGAGAGAATAATATGTGCACAAGTTCAATCTGCTGACGTATTCCGCGGCATGACGTCACACCACTACCAAGCTTTTACTTGAATCGTTTTTTATTATACCACCTCAGCGCGTTTAGCGAAGCGGTTTCCTTGGCACGTCTTGTCGAAGCAGAGATCGTGTTCCCCTTATTCCGAGATTCTCATCAATACGAACATGGGTAACCCAACCGCGCCCGTCGCCACGCCCCCTCTATCGAAGGCGAGTCCCGAACGGTCACGGAGACGGCTCTTGGTATTCTTCCTCTTTATAACAGGACCAAGGCTCATTTCTTTTCTTCAATCCTCCATCGAATCTTCTCCTTGTCCCGAGTTCTAACACCCAGAGCCCCAGATTCGAGCGCCTCGGACCTTCAACAATGTCCGGCTCCGACCTTCAGGGCTGGTGGATGCCTTCCTCCGTCACGGAGGAGGACGTGCTAAAGCTGCGAGAGGCCAAGTACCTGTCCTACGAGATTTCGCACAGGTTGCCCACCGAAGGGCAGGCCATCCCCACCCTCGAGCCCGGCGAGTATGTCGTCTTTGTATCCCACCTCCGTCGGGGTTTAGGCTTCCCGACGGATCCTTTTGTGAGAGGGCTCATGTTCTACTATGGGTTGGAATTCCACGACTTGGCTCCAGAGTCCAACCTCCATATCTCCGCATTCATTGTCGTCTGCGAAGCCTTCCTCCGCATCACCCCCCACTTCGGCCTGTGGCTGAAGACCTTCAATGTGGAGCTGAAGATGATCGGGGGGCGTCAAGCAGAGTGCGGCGGGGCGGCCGTAAGCAAGAGGGTCGATGCCCCGTGGCCCGAGGGCTCCTTCCAGGAGGAGCTCGGCTTGTGGCAGCAGGAGTGGTTCTATATCACCGCTCCGAAGGGCAGCAGGCAAAAGCCGCCGCCCATATTCCGCTCGGGACCTCCTCGACGGCTGATGTCGTGGGTCAACCAAGGGCTCAACTGGGGGCCGTCAAAAGACGTGCCCCTATTGCAGGGCCAGGTTCGAGACCTCCAGGCGAGGGAGATCGATCTGGTCGTAGTGATGCAGGTCATGCTGATTAGGCGTCTCCTGCCCTGCAAACGCCGTCCTCTCCAGCTATGGGAGTTTAATCCGGAGGGACCACGGATTCTCCAACACTTTATGGGTACGACACCCGTGGAGATGTACAAGTTGTTCTTCGGACCGCAGGTGGCGTGTCCGGAATTAACCGAGGATGCAGGCCTAAGCTGCAATCGCCCGGACACTCAGGTAAGTAGCCCAGTGTTCGGACGTACCATTTGTTTGATTTTCTACAATTTGCCTTTTAGCCCGTTATCCTGCAAGAGGAGTCGATAGCGGAAGCAAAGCTGATATGGTGTCCGGCCCCCCTCCCAGAGACCGCGCTGGATCCCGTGCTGGACAGGATGTTGGAGGTTGCGCCTTCAGAAGAAGGCGAAGGGGAAAATAGAGGAGCTACCGCCTCGCCCAAGGGGGCGATTGAAGAAGGGGGGATCGAGAATCCCTCCCTCCAGGGGGAGAAGAGGACCGCCTCCGAAGACCCATAGGCCAAAGCCCCTAAGCGGGGGAAGAAATCTTCACCAGAGGGTCCTGCGTCCGGGGAGGTCCCGGCCGCACAGTCTTCTCTAAAGAATCAGCCCTCCAGCGAGCCGTGAGTAGAAAAAAGGGGGAGTTCATTAATAAGAAACATCCCTATTTGTGCTTTTGAGGATAACCGAAATTTTTACCTTGTAGTTCGGATCTGCGACCTTCTCAAATGAGCTCGTCTTCGGGGGATCTTCGTCTGGAGATGATGGAGAGCGAGACGCCTCCGTCTGCTGCGCCGTCGGATAGGGCGGACGAGCCTGAAGTGTCGTCACGGAGGGTATCCCCGAGCCCGGCAGAGCCGAAGAGTTCCGCGCCGATTAGTGTTCGGCCGGGGGAGCTGAAGGATCTGCTTGAGAGGGCGTCCCTCTCAGAAGATCACCGTGCATTGATGAGTACGGTGATTAGAAGGATTTCGTCCGCCGAAAGCGGGTTGCATAATGCCGTCAGGAGTTTGCTGGCGGGATTTGAGGTATGTAAAAATGACACCCCTTTTTGACAGGTTTACACATAAAGCGCGCCCTGTATAGATAGTAGCCCCTGAGACTCGGTAGGTTGTCGAAAGCAACAGCGTGCTGAGGATCCAAATCGCAGGTATTGAGTGTCGCCTTTCCTATGCAGGTGGCGGATAGTCCGGGGGCTAGCCGGACTGATGGAGTTGCTGAATTAATGTGGCAACTCGATGTTGCGGATGCAGACATCGCGCTAGTCAACAAGCGACTTGACGAGTCGCAAGGTAAATTGTTTCTCCGCAGTCACCTATTAAGGGAGCCAAAGCCCACCTCTTACAATATTTATGCTTGACGCAGATGGTGCTGCTGCTGTGGAGAGCCTTCAGGCAGAACTTGCTCAAGCCAAGGAGCAAGCCAGAAGGAGTGATGTGGCTCCCTCGAGGGCGGCCGAGGAGTTAGAAGCCGAAAGGGCTGCACACTGCCGAAGCAGGGAAGAGATGGCCGATTTGGCCGTTAAATTGAAGGATGCTACCGACCGCAATGAGGCTCTTGAAAAGGAGAGCCTATCGGAGCGAGAAGACCTGGGGAAGGCCACCGCCGAAGCCAAGGATGCTCGTTCTACAATGAGGGCTTATGAAGGAGGAGCTGCGTCAGGCCGGAGACATTGTGGCTGGCAAGCCTTTTCTGCTACGCCGCAGGTTTACGGATCCAAAGTATGCCCAGCTTGGCCAGCTGTGGGGTCCGGAGGATCCATATATGGACTTAGCGGCGAGTGCGGCGGATGCCGTTGTGCACTTCCGAAGTCAGAAGGATCACAAGATGGAAGAGCTATTTTGGTCTCAATTCCGTAGTCCGGATCGTTCACTTCCGCTGACCGATCGGTTAGCCGAATGGGCTAAGCTGAATAGGTTGTCCGGACTTGCCATGACGGATATCGTTACTCATGTCTGGCCGGAGAGGCCCAAGCCGACGAGCTATTTTGGCTTATTGCAGTAGTTTCTTGGGGCGGTGCCACATATCAAGGAGATGAAGCGGTCGGCCTGCATAGAGGGTGCGCGGATGGCCCTTGCCCATGTGAAGACACATTGGACAGAGATGGATGCCACCGCTGTTGCAACCCAGGGTTCGGACGAAAGCCGGTTACCCGCCGAGCACTATTTTGGGGAAGTTATGCATGGTGCTCATGTAATAGAGTCGCAGTGCTTGAAAAATGTCACGTTCAAATGAACGTTTTATTTTGTAAAACAATGGTTATGATGTAATCGCTTTTTATACTTGTGCGTTCCAAGTATTGAAATATCTCCTATGCGGCCGTTTATGTATACGTGTGTATAACCTGAAAGATGGCAGCCTTCGGCTTCAGCCCCCACGCACAAGGTGTAGGGGTGTTCGCAAAAATAGTGCATTTTCACACTTAATCCGACGTCTCGGTCCTGTTGAGGAGGTGGTAGCGTAGCAAATGAGGCAACCGGACTATGATGCTTTATCACTTTCACTTAGCCATTGGAGTTCGAGGGTGGGGCTACGATATAGCCCCTGGGGGCACCGCGCTCTCCGAATTCGGGGTGCGTGTGTGCCTGACTGGGAAATGGTCCTTTTCAAAGCGGAGGAATTCTAAACATTCTGGTGGTCGATCGAGTGGTTGACCAGTCTCTCGCTGTATCGTGACAGCCAGTTTTTGGCTTTCTCTACTGAGGTGCTCGCCCAGCCGAACTGGGGCACAATCGCAGTAGTTCTCCTGGTGCCGCGTTAGCCGATGATATGGAACATAAGGCAGCAAAACACAGGAGCCGGGCAAACCCAACATTTGACCAAAGACATGATTCGGAGCTGATGCATATAAGGCCTAACTCGAGACGCCGAACACTCCCTAAGGTGTTCGGTCTTTTATAATAACGGGCGAAACAATGCCCGAAGCCCTTGTGTCCAGGTACGGGCGAGGTCCTCTGACGCGGCCGATGCCAAAACGTCAGTATCCTCTCTGGTTATCATGAAAAACCAGGGGATTATAGCAACAAGAGACAGTAAAAAAGGTTTACGCAGGGTCTTAATCTGAAAAGAATCCTAGCAACGGGTCCCTACTGCACGTCTGCGCCCGTGTCTCCGTTGTGCCGTTATCCTGGACGGGTGTGCACGGTGTTCATCTGTAAAAAGAGAGGAACTTAGTTTGAAAGGAAATCGTGCGAAAAAGTGTATGAAAAATATCAATAAATAAATAAAGTGGAGTCTATATCAACTCATTATTGCTTATACGCACAACCCCTTGTGAAGGGGTGTGCGGCTGGGGAGCCCCTAGCTTATTTATGCCGGACTCGTCTAGCCGTGTCCGGGGTCTTTAGATGACCCTCTTAATGAAATGATGCCACGTGGACCGGGCATTTTAAGTGTAAGAGACGCGTAATGTGGTATTGCATTAAAGCGGACAAAAGCTTCGCGTCCCAGTAGTGCTTGATAGCTACTTTTGAATGGAACGACATGGAAGATTAGCTTTTCGCGTCGGAAGTTGTCCGGTGACCCGAACACAACTTCTAGTAATAAAGAGCCTGTGCACTTGGCGTAAGGGCCTGGCGTCACTCCTTTAAAGGAAGTGTGGCTATGTCAAATTTTAGTAAGGTCTATCCCCAACTTGCGGATTGTGTTCGGATATAGCAGGTTTAAATTGCTGCCGCCGTCCATCAGGACTTGTGTTAATTGTAGTCCGTCGATTATAGGATCCAATATCAGAGCAGTCCATCCTGCATTTCGAACACTTCTGGGATAATCCAGGTGGTCAAAAGTGATTGGTTTTGACATCCAATCTCGAGGTTCCGCTGGGGTGGACCGTGCGAGACCCATCTTAGCGTGTGCCGCATTGTTATTCCGTATTATCACATGAAGTGAGTTTACTGCTTTGACTTCTTGTGGGAAAGTCTTTTGTTTTCCGGTGCCCTGCTGGTGGGGTTCGTCGTCGTCCTCGCTTGGTGCATCAAGCCCCTTGTGTTCGGCATTGAGTCGGCCAGACTGTTTGAAAACCCAACAATCTCGGTGGGTATGGTTTGCGGGCCTTCCGGAGGTACTGTGGATTTGACATATCCGATCCAAAATTTTGTTTAAGTTGGATAGCTCGTCACTGTTGTCCTTAAGAGGCAGTGTTTTGTTGTTTCGCCGCGAGCTTTTGAATCCGGCGTTGACCGTCGTGTTCTTTGGGCTTTTCTCTTTATTCCGGTGTTGATCTTTTCTGCGCCGTGACTTTCCGTTTCCATCTCTAATCTCGGATGTACTTGGGTCGCTGGTGATGCATCTTGCTAGCCAGCTATCTTCCCCCGCGCAAAAGCGGGTCATGAGGCTTGTTAGCGTGGACATTGTCCTCGGCTTCTCTTGGCCGAGGTGTCTGGCGAGCCATTCGTCTCGGACGTTATGTTTGAAAGCTGCTAAGGCTTCGGCGTCCGAACAATCGACTATTTGGTTCTTTTTAGTAAGGAACCTGTTCCAGAATTTGCGCACTGACTCTCCGGGCTGTTGAGTTATATGACTTAGATCGTCTACATCCGGAGGGCGGACATAAGTCCCTTGAAAATTTGCTCTAAACGCGTCCTCAAGCTCTTCCCAACTTCCAACAGTGTTTTCTGGGAGGCTTTTGAGGCAATGCCAAGCTGGCCCTTTGAGCTTGAGGGGTAGGTATTTTATGGCGTGGAGGTCATCTCCTCTAGCCATGTGTATGTGTAGTATATAATCCTCTATCCAGACTCCAGGGTTTGTTGTTCCGTCGTAAGCCTCTATGTTTATGGGTTTAAACCCTACTGGGAATTCATGATCCAGCACCTCATTGGTGAAACATAGTGGGTGTGCGGCGCCCCTGTATTTGGGTGTACCGCTGTCTTCGAACACTTGGCGTGTTGTGTTGCTTCCTGGGGCCCTCTTTTTTGGCCCGTAAATGGACCTGGCTGGGCCATCTGTTTTCCCAGGATCATGGGCCGGCTTGTGTGCGGCACCACTTATAGTTTTTGGCCTATCATTTGGTCGTCTATCCGGCCAGGCGGCCTCCTTGTTTTTTGACTGTGGGGGCTCTATGGCTTCCTCGTCGAATTCTGGCAGCAGCTTGCGCTTCGGGTAGCTCTTTGATTGATGGCCATTGCCGTATTTGTCTGCGGTTTTGAGCACTTTGCTCCACCTCATTCTGAGTATGTCTTCTGCTGTTTTGAGCTTCCGATTTTCCTTCTTCAGACTTCTTGCAGTGGCGACGAGTCTTTTGCGAAGGCTCTTATTCTCCGGTGGTGTGTCCGGCGTGAGGTTGTCTGGACTGTTGGTTTCGCCGGGCATGGATTGATTATCTGATTCGTCCTGTTCGGACGGTTGCTTGGCTGCATGTTCGTCGTCCACTGGTTTGCCCTGCTCTATCGCTGGGTTATTAGGAGCGCTGTTGTTGTCGAGGCGGGACTTAGGGCGGCGTCTGCGTCACCGTTTTGGTTGTTTATCGGCGGAATTATCCTTTGCCGCACCCCATTGGTCCTCGTCGTCACTTCCTTTTGGGGTATCCACCATATATATATCATGGGTTGGGGTGGCCTTCCAGTGCTCTGTGGGCGCTGGTTCTTGATCGTCTCCGGCATCGTCGTCCATACCGTTGATGTCCTCGGAGTCGTAGTCTAGCATGTCGGTTAGATCATCGACAGTGGCTACAAAGTGGGAGGTTGGTGGGCTTTGAATTTCTTCGTCGTCCGCATCCCAACCATCCAGGCCATAATCCGGTCAGGGCTCTCCGGATAGCGAGAGATGCTTTAGCGAATTTAGAATGTCGCCAAAGGGCGAGTGCTGAAAGATGTCCGCAGCGGTGAACTCCATGATCGGCGCCCAATCGGATTCGATTGGCAGGGGCGCAGGAGGTTCGGAGTCCGGCAGGGAGTCCAGCACCTCGGAGTCACGAGCTTTATAGGGGACAAGGTCAGTGTTCGGCTCCATCGCCATGGAAGTTGCAGCCCCCGAGGCGGTGTCCAGCCACCGGTCCTCGATCTGGGCGATCGGCTCCGGACTATGGGTCGGAGCGGATTCATGTGCGGCCTCCAAGGCGCTGTCCGGCGGTAGAGCTAGATCGTGCCCATCGCGACAGTGCGGCACGCTCGGCTGTGGATCGGATCCATCGAAGATCAAGTCTCCGCGGATGTCCGCCGTGAAGTTTAGGCTTCCAAATATGACCTGACGGCCAGGGACGTAGCTTTCGATCTGCTCCAGATGGTCAAGTGAATTGGCCCGCAGTGCGAAGCCGCCGAATACGAAGATCTGTCCGGGGAGAAAAGTCTCACCCTGGACAGCGTTGTTGTTGATCGAAGAAGCCATCGAGCCTATTGCTGACGACACAGAGGAACTCTCAATGAAAGCACCAATGTCGGTGTCAAAACCGGCGGATCTTGGGTAGGGGGTCCCGAACTGTGCGTCTAGGCGGATGGTAACAGGAGACGAGGGACATGATCTTTTACCCAGGTTCGGGCCCTCTTGATGGAGGTAAAACCCTACGTCCTGCTTGATTAATATTGATGATGTGTATTACAAGAGTGGATCTACCACGAGATCAAGGAGGCTAAACCCTAGAAGCTAGCCTATGGTATTATTGTTGTAATGGATGTTCTGTCCTACGGACTAAAACCCTCCGGTTTATATAGACATCGGAGAGGGCTAGGGTTACACAGAGTCGGTTACAATGGTAGGAGATCTACATATCCGTATCGCCAAGCTTGCCTTCCACGCCAAGGAAAGTCCCATCCGGACACGGGACGGAGTCTTCAATCTTGTATCTTCGTAGTCTTGGAGTCCGGCGGACGATGATAGTACGGCTGTCCGGACAACCCCTAGTCCAGGACTCCCTCAGGGTGGGGTGAGGGAAGAGGGAGGAAGGAAGAAGGAGTGGTGGCTACCTGCCTACGGACTGGTCGCCGGCGTAGCTCCGGGCGGCAGCGTTGCTGGGCAGGAGCGCCTGCTCCAGGGAGGGGGGCGCCACTGGTGGGAGCGGCTGCTTGATGGGGGGAGGCGCTGCTGGGATCCTGTACCGGAGGCGGGGCAGCGGAGGGTTCGGCCGGCTGGGCGCGCCACGGCGGCGGGCCGGCAGTGGTGGCGGCGGCTAGGAACCCTAGCTGTCGCGCTCGGGAGGGAGGTTGACGCAGGCGGGGTCGCGGGGGAGGGGGACGGCGAGGGCGCGGGCGCGGGCGGAGGGGGGACGGTGAGGGAGGTGGCACTCGGCTCGAGGAGGGGGCGTTGGGGGCGGTGGTGGTCGGGTGCGGTGGGGGAAGCGAGCACGGCCGGGGACGGCGAGCACGAGGGAAGTGGTGGTGGATGGTGGTCAGGTGCGGGTGAGATGAGGCAGGGGAAGGATTAGAGAGAAATGTGAGAGATTGGGGATTTTAGTGTGGGGGGAGGCTTAGCAATGGCGCACCACCCAGGGGTGCGCCATAAGTACATCCATAGCAATGGCGCACCACCGAGGGGTGCGCCATAAGTAAATTTTTATATTGATAAAAATGGCGCACCCTCTCCTGGTGCGCCATTAGTAACTTTTTTTTTATTGATAAAAATTATTACACTATATACAGGAGATGAGTAGAGGAGGGAGGGAGGGAGGGAGCATTTACATTCGTTGACGGGTGCGGGGGGTCGTGAAAAAATATTTAGTTTCATCTAATATTTTTTAGAAAATGACAAATCAAATTTGAAAACATTTATGAATGTGAAAAAATATCATCAAATTTCTTATTTGAAATTATTTATGAATATTAAAAAATATCATCAAATTTGTTATTTGAAAATATTTGAAAAAATATCATAAAAATTTAAAAATATTAATGAGTTCACAAAATATTAACAAATTCAATACTTTCTGTGAGTTAGAAATTCAATACCATAATAAACATAATTCAATATTCATGAGGACTAGAACAGAAGAAATATCATTTCAAAATGTTGAAATACAATCGAGAAATGAATACTACGATTTAAATACAATCGATCTTAGCTAGCTATCTGTTCACAATCTTCTTGCCCTTCTTTTTCGCAAATGGAGTTCTTCTGTGGAACGGACGTCCTTTAGGTAGGGTGGTCCTGCTTCTTCTTGTGGTGTGTGCTGCTACTTCATCGTCGTCGTCATGTTCGACCTTCGTGTCGCCGTACTTGTCGAAGTCTTGCTCATTGGCTACTCCATCCATTCCGATGATCTTCCTTTTGCCTCTCCTCACGACAACACGACTGGGCTTTGACGGGTCGGAAATGAAGAAGCATTGGTCCACTTGGGAAGCCAGTACCCATGGCTCATTTTTTCGCGGTGACGTTTGCGCCGGCGGTCTTGGATTTGGCTTCGGGTATAACCATGGTGGTGAAATACCGGTCTTCTTTTAGGACGTTCTTGGCCCATCTGACACGGAACATCTGGACCTTCTCTCCAGCGTAGCTCAGCTCCCAGATCTCCTCGATCTTTCCGTAGTATCTGTCCTTATCGTTGCCGGTGTAGGATTCCATCGTTACCCCGGAGTTCTGATAACCATCGCTCTTCATGTCCTTGTTCTCGGTGTAGAATGTGTAGCCGTTGATATCGTACGGCTCATAGGTCATCAGGTTGTGCTCAGCACCCTGCGACAAGGTGAATATGAGTTGTTCTTCCGCGGAAGAATCCTCATGTAAAGGGTACGACAGAAGCTTCTGCTTGAACCAACGCGTGAAACATGAGTTGTGCTCTTTGATTATATCTCCGTTCTTTCTCTGTTGGCCTCGGTCATTGTACGTCTTCTCAATAATGGTTTTGTGCTCTACCACCCAAGGATCGACCACGTCTATGTGTTGTAGCGCGACTAGGTTTGCTCTCTCAAAGTCGGCGAGTCGACCCTCGAAGTCGACATGCATTTCGCGGCGACCCTCATGGTGACCCCATCCAGCGAGCCTGCCGAGGTGCCTGTTGACGGATAGACCAACGGGGTTCTCGATGCCTAGATAATTCGTGCAGTAGGAGATGCACTCTTCGGTCAGAAAGCCCTTGGCTATACTTCCCTCTGGATGTGACATGTTGCGAACGTATCCTTTGATGACACCATTCATCCTTTCGAACGGCATCATGCTGTGCAGGAACGTCGGCCTGAGTTGGATGATATCCTCCATGATATGGACCAGCAGATGCACCATAACATTGAAGAATGCGGGCAGGAAGTACATGTCAAGCTCGCATAGTATCACCATGATCTCTTCGTGTAGCCTTCTGAGTTGCCTCACGCCAATCAACTTCTGAGAGATGACATCAAAAAAGTTGCATAGGACAAATAGCGTTTCACGGATGTGCGCGTCCATGATCCCACGGATTGCAACTGGAAGTATCTGCGTCATCAGCATGTGACAGTCGTGAGACTTCATCCCGCTGAACTTCTGCTTCGCTGGGTCTAGGTATCTGCTTATCTTCCCCGCGTAACCGTAAGGAAGTTTTGCTCCTAGGAGGCAGGTGAAAAACTGCTCGATCTCCTCCTGACTTAGAGTGAAGCACGCGGGAGGGTAGTCATTTCCAGTCTTCTTGGCCTTTTTGCCTTTGCGACGACTTTCTGTGTCCTGCTTCGCCTCATCATCATCATCATCATCATTAGCATGAAGCTCCTGCCTGATGCCCATTGATTTCAAGTCTGCCCTTGCTTTCGACACATCTTTGGTCCTCTCTGGCATGTTGAGCAGGGTACCAAGCAGACTCTCGCACACATTCTTCGTGATATGCATGACATCAAGGCTGTGAGGCACACGGTGGATCTTCCAGTACGGCAAGTCCCAGAAAACAGACCTCGTTTTCCATACCTTTAGCAACGGCTCTGGCGCCTTTCGCTTCTTTCCCGGCTCTGGCGCCTTTTGCTTCTTTCCTGACAGTGGGCAGTCTTTCCAATTTTTCAACAGCCCGTCTATTTCCTCGCCGCTCCTCGTACACGAGCGTTTTCGGGGTTCGGTTTCACCATCGAACAGATCCTTGTGTTTCCTCCACGGGTCATCGTCGCGAAGCCACCTTCGATGTCCCATGAACACGGTTTTCAAGGACCTGGGATCTCTATCTAGCTGGCGATATGTTGTGTCATCCATGCACCTTACGCATCCAGAAAATCCGTGGACTACCTGCCCCGCGAGATATCCGTAACCGAGATAGTCATGCACCATCGTGAGCAGTGCGGCTCTCATAGGGAAATATTCTTTCTCTGCGGCATCCCACGTATTGGCTGGCGTTTTCCACAGCGTATCTAGCTCCTCCTTCAGCAGCCCCAGATACAGATTGATGTCGTTCCCTAGTTGTTTTGGCCCTTCAATTAGCATACTCATGTGAATGTACTTCCTCTTCATGCACAACCAGGGGGGAAGGTTGTACATCCACACAAACACAGGCCAGGTGCTATGTGTGCTTCTCTGGCTGCCAAATGGATTGACTCCATCGGTGCTCGCGCCCAGCATGATGTTCCTTGGATCCTTCCCAAATTCTGGGTATTCGAAGTTCAACGCTTGCCACTGGCTCGCATCCTTAGGGTCACTCAGCATCTTGTCTTTTTTATTTATCTCCGGATCATTTTCGTCATCTTCCCTCTTCTTCTCGTCCCTATCCGCGTGCCAACGCAGGAGCTTTGCTACCTTAGGGTCCGCGAAATACCGCTGCAGACGAGGAGTGATCGGAAAGTACCACACCAATTTTCGAGGAGCTTTCTTCCTCTTCTTGTATCGAGTGACGCCGCACACCGGACATATGGTAGACTCCGCGTGCTCGTCCTGATAAATGACGCAATTGTTCATGCACACATGGTATTTCATGTGCAGTAAATCCAGAGGACACACTATTTTCTTCGCCTCCTCGAAACTGGTCGGGCACTTGTTCCCCTTGGGAAGATGTTTGTGCCAGAATGACATGTTCTCGTCGAAGCATGCGTCGGTCATTTTGTGTTTTACCTTCATCTCCAGAGCCATGAGCGTTACTTTCAGGCGGGTATCCTCGGGCCTGCATCCTTCATACAATGGAGTAACCGCGTCTATCTCCAGTTGATCCAGCTTGGCTTTCTCTCGGGCGGCAGCTCTTGCATTATCCGTCTGCTTGAGAAGATGCAAAAACCTATTCACGATGCCTTCGGTCATCATGCGGACCATGGTCGCCTGCGGGGTAGAGCAAAACGATATTTTAGAACCAAGAAATTTTTTTGCATGACCTTCCCTAAAAATAGGACCAAAAAGAATGCATAGTGCCAAAATTCTCGCCGAAACGGAAATGAATCAACATTCCGGCAAAATATTGGCTACTATCGCATTTCAAATACCGGTACCTGCAAACACAAACATATATGCAACAGCACAAACATACATAGATCTAGCTAGGCCACAAAAAGTGCATGTGCACGTTGTTGGAGCGAGCTATGGAGAGAAAAAGTAGATCTACATCATGAAGATAGCTTTCCCCTTACTTACCTATAAAAAAAGGTAATTTCACCACTTAATTTTGATGAATCTATCGTGGAAATGATGTGAGGAGGAGGAGGCAGCCGAAAGCTTGGAGAAGGAGGTGGAGGGAATGAAGTGGGGAAAGTGAGTGGATAGGTGTGGGGCTGTCCAAAATATCTTGTTGGGGTCCCAGGTTACTAATGGCGCACCAACAGCAAATGCACCATTAGTAACCCTGGTTACTAATGGCGCACCTGCAGGTGTTGCGCCATTAGTAGTTTTGCAGAAAAGTGGTCATAGTGCGCCATTAGTAGTTTAAACTAGTAATGGCGCAGCGTGAAATGGTGCGCCATTAGTAGTTTTGCAAAAAAAAGAATAAAAAAATACAGTAATGGCGCACGGTCTGCCTGGTGCTCCATTTCGACCTGATGCGCCATTAGTATGTATGGAAAAATGAAAAAAAATTAATACTAGTGGCGCACCATGTTTCTGGTGCGCCATTAGTGTCTTCCACACTAATGGCGCATCACCATTACTGTATAAATAGATAAATAATGCAGAAAATAAATAGAAGAAAATAAATAATGCAGAAAAGAAAAAAAATTATAAAAAAATGTTGGGGCGCTGCCCGGTGGGCCTGCTAGACCTTGGGTGTGTAAATACATGCCCAGTAGGGCCAGTAGGCTCACATGGCAGCGTGCCCTAGTTAGGCCTAGAAGCTTGCTATATTGAGAAGTTCAAAAGGGCAGCCGCGGCTGGGTTTATAAACCAGTGCGGCTGCCCTTCGCTCGGCTAGGTGGGACTAAACGTAGCGCACTGCGGATGGCAGTGCACGGCCATTAGTACCGGTTAGTGGCTCCAACCGGTACTAATGTGTTGCCATTTAGTACCGGTTGGAGCCACTAACCGGTACTAAAGGCCCTCGCTTCCCGCCGCTTGGGCTGGCCAAAATTGGCCTTTAGTACCGGTTTGTGGCTCCAACCGATACTAAAGGCCCCTCCTATATATATGGCACTTACGAAAATTCAGTTATAGTCACCACTTCGTTCCACTTCTCGCGCGAGCGAGTCTCGATCTCGACGACGCCGACACCACCGCACCGCCGTGCCGTTGCCCTCGCCGCCCCCGTCGCCCGTCGTCATCGTCGCCGCGCGCCCCGCCGCCCGTCGTCGTCGCCGCCCCCGTTGCGCCCATCTCGTCACCGTCCTCGGCCGCCGCCGGCCCGTCTCGTCGCCGTCCCCGGCCGCTGCCGCCCATCTCGTCGCCGTCCCCGGCCCCCGACGCCCGTCGTCGCCGCCCCCGCCGCCCGTCCGCGCCCGACCCGCTCCATACACACACACACACGCATACACGCACACACACACACACACTACACACACATACACACAGACACACACACATACACACACACACACACACATACACACAGACACACACAAACACACACACACACACACACTACACGTACACTACACATGTACGTACAAAAATATACACACACTACACACACACATATTTTTTTACTTCTTTTCTGTTTTCTAATGTGTAGATGAATTAGAACTATCTAGTTTATTTTTAGAATGTTAGAAATGTTATGTTAGATGAATTAGAAATATGTTAATGTTTAGTTGAACTAGTTGAATTAATATATAGATCGAACTAGTTTATTTTTAGTAAATGCTTAGTTGAACTAATTGAATTAATATAACTAGTTTATTTTTAGTAAATGCTTAGTTGAACTAGTTGAATTAATATATATAACTAGTTTATTTTTAGTAAATGCTTAGTTGAACTAGTTAAATTAATATAACTAGTTTATTTTTAGTAAATGCTTAGTTGAACTAGTTGAATTAATATATAGAACTAGTTAATTTTTAGTAAATGCTTAGTTGAACTAGTTGAATTAATATATAGAACTAGTTTATTTTTAGTAAATGCTTAGTTGAACTAGTTGAATTAATATAACTAGTTTATTTTTAGTAAATGCTTAGTTGAACTAGTTGAATTAATATATAGAACTAGTTTATTTTTAGTAAAATGCTTAGTTTGAACTAGTTGAATTAATATAACTAGTTTATTTTTACAAAATGTTTAGTTGAACTAGTTGAATTAATATATAGAACTAGTTTATTTTTAGTAAATGCTTAGTTGAACTAATTGAATTAATATAACTAGTTTATTTTTAGTAAATGCTTAGTTGAATTAATAGAAATAGTTGAATTAATTGAATTAGTAAGTGTTTAATGTTTCGCCTAATATGAACATAGGAAATGTCGTCTGACGACGGAAAAAAATTCATTATGTGCGAATACTGTGAAGACCAGCGAGGCCAGTGCGACACAAATTTCCTTGTTGATGGTAGGCGATTCAGCATCAAGCTGGATGAGACCTTCGAATTCGATACAGTAAGTCACAACGACAAGTCTGTTTTCGTAATTATGCATGACTTATATATGCTTCATTTGCCTGACTTATAATTTTTAATTTTCACCATTCTACTAGCTCATCCCCTGCCATGCAAGAATTTTTGTCTTGGATAAGATAGGTTTCAAAGATATGGAAACTATGGAGGTAAAGAGAGCTTACCTAAAAACTAAGCATGATGGTTATACTTTCAACGTCAAAGTATACAATGCACACACGTACACCTATTTTGAATGCAAAACTTGGCAAGCACTATGCAAGGCTTATGCATTTGAGCCTGGTATCGTTATCACCTTTGATATTCGTCCGGAAGATGATATTGAAGGTAATAGAGACATATGGGTCGATGTGCAGACGCCTCCAGTTCTACCATTATGTGAGTTCTTCTCAACTATATTTTTGTCTTTGATATTGCTTATTCAAAAATAACTGACAACTAATTTCTATTGACAGCTTATCTCCATTCAACCAAAAATGTCCGGCGCTTGGTAGACAGGACCTACTACTGTCCCGGAGCTGAACTAAACTGCGAGGAGATAAGTCATTATGTTTCATGGCTTGAGGATCTTCATACTGTCAAGACAAATTTTCTTCCTGCACTTAGAAATGTTAGTTCTCAAAACGTGCGACCAGTAGTGATGGTATTGAACTACGGTCACATCTATTTAGGAATGATGGTAAGATATTTACTATTTATCCTCAGTGCATATTTTGCATACATAATTTTTTTTGCTAAACTTTCATTGCTAAGTATATTAATTAAGTACTATACGATGTTCTTCAACAGGGACTCCCGATGACAGTTGTGCCTCAGGGGATCGAGACCAAAGGTAAGATGTCAATTGTTAGCTTACGGCCAAGATATCATGCATTGCACATGAATGCATTCAGGATTTATAGAAGCGATGAATGCTTAATAGTGAAAGATTGGAGGAAAATTGTTAATGATCGCAGAGAAGTACTAGGGGGCAGCAATGAGAAGCGCAGCCCACGATTAGGAGACAGGTTCATCTGCATGCTCTAGTATGATCAATCAGGAGAGCTATACATGTTCTATCCTATTTTACCAGAGAGAGAGTAGCTAGCAGGAGTGATTTAGCTAGTTCTTCATGCTGCTCTTAATTAGTACTTGTCCTTTCATGTCCGTGTTCTTCGTTCTGAACTTAAGTGATTTGATTTTGTGGTGTTATATATGAACGCTTATAATATCATGACAATCATGTTGAACTCGATGATATTTTTGCTTCTGGTACAAGTGAATGTTTCTTCTTTAAGCTAGTAGTGCTGGTGGTGATTAGATAGCTACTTAATTATTATATCATTCAATGAAAGAAACCGCAGATTAGTTTCAGCTGGATGGATCCTACCTAAGTGATCAAGTATATGCCATATCCGTATATATTATAGTTGATCAAGTATGATATGGATATGGCATATACTTGATCACTTAGCTAGCTAGCTAGAGATATCCAATAATGCATCCGGTCGAAACTAATCCGCGGTACTTTCACCTAATGATTTAACAACTCATTATAATGTAAAACAATCACTAAATTAAATTGAAAACACAAAATTAAAGAAAATTAAAAAAACACCCAAAAATTTAGTACCGGTTGGTGTTACCAACCGGTACTAATGCCCTACACGCAAACAGACCTGGCTCGTGCCATGTGGTGGCACTTTAGCGCCGGTTCGTGACGAACAAGTACTAAAGGGAGGGGACCTTTAGTCCCCACTCTTTAGTGCCAGTTGGCGAACCGGCGCTAAAGCCCATCACGAACCGGCACTAAAGGCCGGTTCTATACTAGTGATACTCCCACTATTCCGAATGAGAAGAATTTTGCTTATGTGGAGAGTAATAAAATTTCTATGCAAGTAGATCATGAAAAGAATGCTTTAGGTGCTGGTTATATTGTTGAATTATTCATGATGCTACTTAAAATTATTATGAGGGAGTAACATATGCTTGTAGGAATTGCAATAATGTCAAGTTTCCTCTCTATGTGTTGAAAAGTTTGAAGTTATGCTTGTTTTGCCTTCCCATGCTAGTTGATTATTGTTCCCATAAGTTGTTTTCTCACAAAATCCCTATGCGTAGGAAGTGGGTTAGGCTTAAATGTGCTAGTCATATGCTTCATGATGCTCCACTTATGTTTCAATTCTTATCCTTTATGTGAGCATCATTGTCATCATCATGCCTAGCTAGAAAGGCATTAAAGAAAGGCGCTTGTTGGGAGACAACCCAATATTTACCCTTACTATTTTTGTGTGCCCACATGAATATGCTACTGTAGTAATCATGTTTTATAGCTTTTGTTTCAATAAAGTGCCAAGTAAGGCCTTTAGGATAGCTTACAGTGATAGTTGTGTTGATCCTGCTGAAAATCAGAAACTTTTGCACCCAGTAAATTAGTTTTGATAATTCACAGAAACGTGCTTTTGATCTGATTATTTTTTCTCTGTATTGGTACACAAATTTCTTAGGACTTTCTAAAGTGGTAGGATTTTTGGTGTTCCAAAAGTATATGTTTGATACAGATTACTACAAACTATTCTGTTTTTGACAGATTCTGTTTTCTATGTGTTGTTTGCTTATTTTGATGAATCTATGAGTAGTACCGGAGGGTATGAACCATAGAGAAGTTGGAATACATTATATAGTATTACACTAATATGAATTAGAATGAGTTCATTATAGTACCTAAGTCGTGGTTTTATTTTCTTATACTAACGGAGCTTACGAGTTTTCTGTTGAGTTTTGTGTTGTGAAGTTTTCAAGTTTTGGGTAAGATTCGATGGACTATGGAATAACGAGTGGCAAGAGCCTAAGATTGGGGATGCCCATGGTACCCCAAGATATTCAAGGATAACCAAAAGCCTAAGCTTGGGGATGCCCCCGAAGGCATCCCCTCTTCGTTAATCTGTAACTTTACTTGGAGCTATATTTTTATTCACCACATGATATATGTTTTGCTTGGAGCGTCATGTTGTTTTATTTATTTTGCTTGCTGTTTGAATAAAATACCAAGTTCTGAAATTCTTAAATGTTAGAGAGTCTTCACATAGTTGCACAATTATTTGACTACTCATTGATCTTCACTTATATCTTTCAGAGTAGTTTGTGATTGGCTCTAGTGCTTCATTTATATCTTTTAGAGCACGGCGGTGGCTTTATTTTGTAGAAATTGTTGATCTCTCATGCTTCACTTATATTATTTTGAGAGTCTTTTAGAACATAATGGTATTTGCTATGGTTATAAAATTGGTCCTAGAATGATGGGCATCCAAATTGGGTATAATAAAAACTATCATAGAAAGTGAATTGGATGCTATGATCAATTTGATGCTTGATAATTGTTTTGAGATATGAGGATGGTGATATTAGAGTCATGCTAGTGGGGTAATTATGAATTTTAGGAATACTTGTGTTGAAGTTTGTGATTCCCGTAGCATGCACGTATGGTGAACCGCTTTGTGATGAAGTTGGAGAATGATTTATTTATTGATTGTCTTCCTTATGAGTGGCAGTCGGGGATGAGCGATGGTCTTTTCCTACCAATCTATCCCCCTAGGAGCATGCAGGTAGTACTTTGTTTTCAATGGCTTGTAGATTTTTGCAATAAGTATATGAGTTCTTTATGACTAATGTTGACTCCATGGATTATACGCACTCTCACCCTTCCACCATTGCTAGCCTCTCTTGTGCCGCACAACTTTCACCGGTACAATACACCCACCATATTCCTTCCTCAAAAAAGCCACCATACCTACCTATTATGGCATTTCCATAGCCATTCCGAGATATATTGCCATGCAACTTTCCACCATTCCGTTTATTATGACACGCATCATCATTGCCATATTGCTTTTGCATGATCATGTAGTTGACATCGTATTTGTGGCAAAGACACCTTCATAATTTTTCATACATGTCACTATTGATTCATTGCATATCCCGGCACACCACCGGAGGAAATTCATATAGAGTCGTATCTTGTTCTAAGTATCGAGTTGTAACTTTGAGTTGTAAGTAAATAAAAGTGTGATGATCTTCATTATTAGAGCATTGTCCCAAGTGAGGAAAGGATGATGGAGACTATGATTCCCCCACAAGTCGGGATGAGACTTCGGACTTTACAAAAAAAAGAAAAAGAGAAAGGCCCTAAAAAAGGGAAAGGCCATAAAAAAAAGAGAAAGGCCATAAAAAAGATAGGCCCAAAATATAAAAAATGAGAGAAAAAGAGAGAAGGGACAATGCTACTATCCTTTTACCACACTTGTGCTTCAAAATAGCACCATGATCTTCATGATAGAGAGTCTCCTATGTTGTCACTTTCATATACTAGTGGGAATTTTTCATTATAGAACTTGGCTTGTATATTCCAATGATGGGATTCCTCAAATTTCCCTAGGTCTTCGTGAGCAAGCAAGTTGGATGCACACCCACTTAGTTTCTTTTGTTGAGCTTTCATGCATTTATAGCTCTACTGCATTCGTTGCATGGCAATCCCTACTCACTCACATTGATATATATATTAATGGGCATCTCCATGGCCCATTGATACACCTAGTTGATGTGAGATTATCTTCTCCTTTTTGTCTTCTCCACAACCACCATTCTATTTGAGGGAGTCCTGGACTAGGGGGTGTCCGGATAGCCGAAATATCATCATTGGCCGGACTCCAAGACTATGAAGATACAAGATTGAAGACATTGTCCCGTGTCCGGATGGGACTTTCCTTGGCGTGGAAGGCAAGCTTGGCAATACGGATATGTAGATCTCCTACCATTGTAACCGACTCTGTGTAACCCTAGCCCTCTCCGGTGTCTATATAAACCAGAGGGTTTTAGTCCATAGGACGAACAACAATCATACCATAGGCTAGCTTCTAGGGTTTAGCCTCCTTGATCTCGTGGTAGATCCACTCTTTTACTACCCATATCATCAATATCAATCAAGCAGGAGTAGGGTTTTACCTCCATAGGGAGGGCCCGAACCTGGGTAAAAACTTCGTGTCCCTTGTCTCCTGTTACCATCCGCCTAGACGCACAGTTCGGGACCCCCTACCCGAGATCCGCCGGTTTTGACACCGACACTATTCCACATATAGTGCTATGTCCATGGCTCACGCTCATGTATTGTGTGAAAGTTGAAAAAGTTTGAGAATACTAAAGTATGAAACAATTGCTTGCCTTGTCATGGGGTTGTGCATGATTAAATACTTTGTGTGATGAAGATAGAGCATAGCCAGACTATATGATCTTGTAGGGATAGCTTTCTTTAGCCATGTTATTTTGAGAAGACATGATTGCTTTGTTAGTATGCTTGAAGTATTATTGTTTTCATGTCAATATGAAGTTTTATCTTGAATTATTTGGATCTGAAAATTCATGCCACAATAAAGAAAATTACATTAAGGATTATGCTAGGTAGCATTCCACATCAAAAATTCTGTTTTTATCATTTACCTACTCGAGGACGAGCAAGAATTAATCTTGGGGATACTTGATACGTCTCCAAAGTATCTATAATTTTTTATTGTTCCATGCTATTATATTACATGTTTTGGATGTTTATGGGCTTTACTTTACACTTTTATATCAATTTGATACTAACCTATTAACCGGAGGCCCAGGCCATATTGCTGTTTTCTTGCCTATTTCAGTGTTTCGAAGAAAAGGAATATCAAACGGAGTCCAAACGGAATGAAACCTTCGGAAAAGTTATTTTTGTAACAGAAGGAATCCAGGGGACTTGGAGTGCATGTAAGGGAAGGGACAAGGAAGCCACTAGGCAGGGAGGCATGCCCTACCCCCTGGGTGCGCCCCCCACCCTCGTGGGCCCCTTGTGGCTCCCCTGACTGACTTCTTTCGCCTATATATGTCCATATACCCTAAAAACATCGAGGAGCACAATAGATCGGGAGTTCCGCCGCCGCAAGCCTCTGTAGCCACCAAAAACCAATCGGGACCTTGTTCCGGCACCTTGCCGGAGGGGGTATCCCTCACCGGTGGCTATATTCATCATCCCGGCGCTCTCCTTGACAAGGAGGGAGTAGTTCACCCTCGGGGCTGAGGGTATGTACCCGTAGCTATGTGTTTGATCTCTCTCTCTCTCTCGTGTTTTTGAGGTGATACGATCTTGATGTATCGCGAGCTTTTCTATTATAGTTGGATCTTATGATGTTTCTCCCCATCTACTCTCTTGTGATGAATTGAGTTTTCCCCTTGAAGTTGTTTTGTTAGATTGAGTCTTTAAGGATTTGAGAACACTTGATGTATGTCTTGCCATGCTTATCTATGGTGACAATGGGATATTCACGTGATCTACTTGATGTATGATTTGGTGATCAACTTGTGGGTTCACTGAACTTATGCACAGGGGTTGGCACACGTTTTCGTCTTGACTCTCTGGTAGAAACTTTGGGGCACTCTTTGAAGTACTTTGTGTTGGTTGAATAGATGAATCTGAGGTTGTGTGATGCATATCGTATAATCATGCCCATGGATACTTGAGGTGAACATGGAGTATCAAGGTGACATTAGAGTTTTGGTTGATTTGTGTCTTAAGGTGTTATTCTAGCACGAACTCTATGATAGATCGAAAAAAAGAATAGCTTCATGTTATTTTACTACAGACTCTTGAATAGATCGATCAGAAAGGATAACTTTGAGGTGGTTTCGTACCCTACAATAATCTCTTCGTTTGTTCTCCTCTATTAGTGAATTTGGAGTGACTCTTTGTTGAATGTTGAGGGATAGTTATATGATCCAAGTATGTTATTATTATTGAGAGAACTTGCACTAGTGAAAGTATGAACCCTAGGCCTTGTTTCCTACCATTGCAATACCATTTATGCTCAATTTTATCATTAGTTACCTTGCTGTTTTTATATTTTCAGATTACAAAAACCTATATCTACCATCCATATGCACTTGTATCACCATCTCTTCGCCGAACTAGTGCACCTATACAATTTGCCATTGTATTGGGTGTGTTGGGGACACAACAGACTCTTTGTTATTGGGTTGCAGGGTTGTTTGAGAGAGACCATCTTCATCCTATGCCTCCCACGGATTGATAAACCTTAGGTCATCCACTTGAGGGAAATTTGCTACTGTCCTACAAACCTCTGCACTTGGAGGCCCAACAACGTCTACAAGAAGAAGGTTGTGTAGTAGACATCATCTGCTCGTCCACCTGCTCTTCAGCAAGCAACAACCAGATATGCACCAAGTCGGCACCCGTACCATCGCTTTTGGGTCTCATCACACCCCTTCCGGCACACGCACCGCAGCCTGTGGCTCATCGCAACCCGCTGCCGTTGGTGTGGTGCCACTGCTGCAAATCACGCAGAGTCATCCGTCGCGCCTCAACCACAATCCTCAACCCTGGCCGAGTCTTCTACAAATGCCCGAATCATGGGGTAATAATATGTGTGAGTGTTGTTCTGCTTTTTTCAGTTGCTGATTTTTTTAATATTTTGGTTGATGATCTTCCAATTTGATTCGTGTAGAAAAGGGAAGATACGTGTGATTTGTATTTCTGGAAGTGGCTGATGTGGGGCAATGCAAGTATGCTTATTATTTGGTTAGCCGAGGAATCCCAATACCAGCAGGTTGGGGTGTTGGATAAGTAACTGAAGGAACGACAGAAGAGGAAGATGCAGTGCAGAAGGGTAAAGATGCAGTTCCTCTGATCATGGCCAAGCAAGAGCTGTTGAACTGCCTTGACAACAATGAGGACATGAAAGAACTTGTGAAGATAATGGGAAAAATCGATGTGCACTGTAGGATGATTGTCTCTTTATTTGTTGTGTATGTAGCACCCGTGATGTATTCAGTGGCTATGACATGAGCACTTTGCTGAAAGTAGTAATGAATGAAACATGTTTAGCAGGCTAGGCGTAGTGTTTTGAACATCTAATGATTTCTATTAACGGAAGTGGGGGGGGGGGTATCCCCTTTTGCTCATAAATAAATAGCAGAGGCCCTTTTGCTAATAAATAAATAAATTAGCAGAGGCCATGTCGGGTCAGCTTTCTTCCCATTCGAAGACGTCCGGAAAATTGCAGTCCAGTAGCAAGCCATGTCATCAAATTCAAGTTTCACAGCCGAATATAAGTACAACTACACAACAATGTCATCATGTTTTAGTCGTCATACAATCACCAAACACAAATCAACATACATAATAAGTGATGTTCTCACAGCAAAATACTAAACAACATGTTCATCAGGTTTCAGTTGCCATAGCAAACACAATTTCACATAGTAGATAAAAAATGTCTTCTCACAGGCAAATACGACAAAAGCAATCTAATCATCATCCGCAGCAGCAGCGTCAACATCTTCACCATGTGTATCAGTCTAAATCATAATTCCCAACAACATCATCTTATTCTTCATCCTCAATGTCCTCGAACGTTAGCTTCTTCTTGATCAACTCTTGTATGTCCACAGCCCGACATGCAATCTTTTTGCCAGTGTCATTGACGTGATGGTTCTCAAAGATATTAGGAAACATCTCTGGTACATCAGGAGCAGTGTAAGCATCATCTTTTTGTGTAACTTCATTAAACTAATTCCTCTGCTCAAACCTTTGCAATACTCTCTAGTCATCACTACGTGCAAATGTGTCTTCCAAGAAAAATATCTGTGTTGCTTGATTTGCCAAAATAAAAAGCTCGTTGGTCTGGTACGCCGCCTTGACATTGATGGGTTTAAAATAGTCATTAGCTCTGGGTTTTGCGATCCTGGAAAACAGGTTATACCAATGACAGCACAACAGAACCACACACTAATAAATATCGAAACTGGAGTTATACTGCAACTGAACAATGTCTGTTATGTTAGCATACATTTCAGTTGTCTCTCTACCGTACATATCTGTGCTCATGATGGCACTTTTTTGTGTCTTCCTGCCTTCATCCCGTGCAAGGGTGTTGTAGCGCACATTTCCAACAATGCAAGATTCATAATGTCTTACCCGAGTATCAGGACCCATTTCTAGTGCGTAAAGGGCATCATCAACTACCTGCCCATCCTCCCGCATCTTCTTAACCTATGGTTAGAAAATAGACAAGCTGATCATTTTATGTACTCAATATATTAAAAAAATTGACAGTGCAATTCAAAAACTTACATGGCTCTTGAACCATTTCACACATCCTGCCATAACCAGTTTGTCAATGTTTCTTAGATTTTGCGGCAGTAACTCCTTTTTGTAGATGCTGCATAACATAGTGATCGCGTCAAACATCTAAATATATAAGAATGTGATGAAAGTTTAGTAGATTACGATGTATAAGCTGCAGTACTTAGCACTTACTTGATATAAGGTAGTATCTCAGGACAATTATTCAACACATACCAAACGATTTTGTCCAAATCTTTAGGTTTGTCGTCTTGTCGATTCTTCCCTGTAACTCGAACAGAACAATCAAAAACATTGAGCCGAAGATTGTCTTCACCCACCGCTTTGCCAAGATGATTAGTTGTTTCAATGTATTTTGAGCAGAATGTGAATGCTTCCGTAGCAATGTAGTCCTCTGCAATGGAACCCTCGGTTCTAGCTCTGTTCCTAACATAGCCCTTGAAAGTGCCTAGCTGCCTTTTAATAGGGTACATCTAGCCATACTGTACTGGACCTCTAAGTAGTGCCTCATCAGGTAGATGAACAGCCAAATGCACCATCACATCAAATAAGGCTGGAGGATATATCTTCTCAAGGTCACATAGGATAGTTGGTATATTGTCTCTAAGACGCTCCAAAGCATCTATCCTGATATTTCTACTACAGAGTTCTCTGAAGAATTGTCCCAACTCTGCAACTGCTCTGTATAAGTCAGGGCGACCCAATCCTCTAAGAATAGTAGGTAAAACCCTTTGAAGTAGGGCGTGGCAATCATGAGTTTTCAACCCTTGTCCCTTTTTTCCATCTGCACTTACTCTCCTTTCAGGGTTGGAAGCAAATCCATGTGGGAATCTCACATGTGACAAGACCTCATAGAATTCTTTTCTTTTTAGCTTGTCCAAGACATACATAGCTGGTGCCATATCCCATGGTTTACCTTCATCTTGCACCTGCAAATCCTGTCTGATACCCAGGTGTGTCAAATCAATCCAAGATTTTAAGGTATCTTTCGTCTTTCCTTCAATATTAAGAAGTGTGCCGATAATGCTGTCACATATTTTTTTCTCGATGTGCATCACATCAAGATTATGCCGTAGATCCAAATCTTTCCAATACTCCAAGTCCCACAAAGTGGACCTGTGGGTAAACAATAATCTCTCTTCTGCCCTGCCACACTTCCTTTTCCCACTACCATTATCAGGATGGTTTCCTGGTGTAATATGCCTGACCTTCTCTAATTCCACTTTCAACTCATTGGCGGTGAGCCTCTTTCGCGCATCACAGTTTGAACCTTCTCTAATTCCATAGTTGTTGAAGATCTCCACAAGAGGGTCCATGAATAAATCAAAATCCTTTCCAGGACTTTTTGGACCTTGGATGAGCAAGCCCATCATGTAGTTTGATTCTTTGGTGCAGACATTTGGAGGCATGTTGTAAGGGATAAAAAGCACTGGCCACATGGTATATGTGGCGCTCTGGTGGCCAAATGGGTTAAATCCATCTAAAGCTAAGCCAAGTCAAATGTTTCTCGGGTCAGCAGCAAACTTTTTGTGTTTCTGATTGAAGCTTTTCCAGTCACTACCATGAGATTGATGGCTCATTACATTCTGATCTCTGTACTCCTGGTTCCTAGAATGCCATAGTACATCCTCTCTTGTTTCAGCATCATGAAACAACCTCTGCAATCTTTGGTATAATAGGAAAATGTCTAAGAACATTATGAGGAATCCTCTTCACAGCATCGCCATCTTTCCATCTTGATGATTTGCATTTTGGGCATTTACTTAAGTTGGCATAATCCTTCCGGAACATAACACAATTATTCTTACAAACATGGATCATATCATATCCAATTCTAACTGCACAAAGCAAATTCTTCATTTTACTGTAGGTGTGTGGCAGCTCAGATGCATCTGGGAAAGATTTGCGGAAAGCAGCCAACATCGCATCGAATGATTTGTCGGTCATCCGCTCAGATGTCTTCACCTGAAGAAAGGTGACCATAGCTGAGAATACTGACAGCTTATTTCCTGGGGTGACAGCCACGTTGCATTGTTCCAACATGTGGGCCCACTATTTTTCTTCTGATGGTGAAAGTTCACAAAATGCACAAGCATTTCGTAGCATTGTTTCAATGTTGGTTAAATACACTGGCTCCGCCACCACCACCTCCTCCACCTCTTCCACCTGAGCATCCAGCAGATCAAGATGGTGATCTGCTGCTTCCACAGAGTCAGGAGCATTGATGTTCAATACTTCACCATGATGAACCCACCTAGTATATGTGACCGATATCCCATACAAGTGCAGATGATTTTGCACAGTTGACTGGGGTCTTGTAACTGAATTCACACAACTGCTACACGGTTAGAGCACATCTGATTTCGGACCATCGTACTCAGCTCTTATAAAGTTCATGAAGTTTTCAACCCCCTCGACATATGCAGCAGAGAATCTCCGAGCAGAAGTTATCCAAGTCATGTCCATCTATTAGACATATAAATTAGTTTGTCTACTATATTACAGGGAAAACATATATGCTTTTTTATGAAGTCCAGAAAAAAACCTAGGTCGATGTCTAAAGCTATGGCAAGATATTTGGACAAGCAGATCTAAGTAACGAAATATATGTAAAGCTAATTCAGCAAACAAATTTGAGCGCTAAATTATGGCAGACTGTTTCAGCAGTCAATGAGGCCGAGCACATAGCCATCGAACTATTGAAGGCTATCTCAGCAACAAAGATCGAATATAAAACGGTGTAGAGCTATTTCACCAAATAGATTGGCTACTAGACCATGGCAGTCTACGTCACAATAAATATATGGCAGGATATTTTAGCAACTAATCGGGCTTGGCATGCCATCTCAGCTAAGAAGATTAAGTGTAGAACAGGGCAACGAAGCTTCTTAAGCAGAGCGTATTGACGGTAAACTACTTTGGTAAATAGTGAGATTAACAGCGTCTATCAGCTAACATTCAGTGCTACACTGAGATGCACGGGGCCTCAGTCTAGAATGCACATACCGTGGGGGGAAGCTGACCACCGTGCGTCTCCACACTAACATCGCTAGTGGCGGCAGCGCTGACCGCCATGCGTCTTCACAAGAACGTCGCCAGCGGTGGCGGCGTGGTTAGAGGATGGCAGTCTACAAGAGCGTACTTTGGGAGCGAGAGGATCACCGTGTGTCCCCTCAACGAACCGCGCGCCGACGTATCGGCGTGGTGGGGAGGGCGGCTTTGGCAGAGCGAATGGAGTGGAGGGGGCCGGGGGGGTGGGGAATATTATTGGCTAGTTGACCGAAGGGCGGTTTAATTTGGGATTTGGGGCGCTTTTTTGGGGGGGAGGGGGGGCTTTTCGCGCAGTGGGCGGGGGGAGTTTGGCGCATGGTCGGTTTCTCCAAGTGCAGTCCCACATGTCAGTGAAGAGGCAAGACGATGTGTGTTCCGTTGGCGTGAGCCGTGTGTAGGGCCAACCGTTTGTGTGGTGCAATGCGACTGCGATAGGGGTAATGTGAGTGTACCGCCTTTTTTCATTTTAAACTTGGTGCTGCGCCCCCTCGAAAAAAAACTTGGTGCTTCACGCGATCCATCAATACTACTAATAGTAATCTGGTAATCCCGACTAAAACGACGTGGTCGGGTCTTTTCCCACGTGATATGCTGGGAGGTTGGCTTAGTTGGTTTTTTTAGGATGAGTAATCCTACACCTATGTAATCCTAGTTACGTAATTAACGTAATGTGAAACGTGTGAGATGTTGATGGTAGATTGGGGGCAGGGGGCCCACCACCATGAAAATCAGGGGGGAGAGAGAGGCAATTTATGTTAATCCTTTTATAGGTTCCCGTAGATGTAGAAAGATGTGAAATACGTGAATGTCTAGTTGACGTACTATTGGAGTGCCTAAGACAAATTGTGTATGTAGACCCTATGTGTTTATTTACTATGCATGTTAGCTTTGTCTCGGGTCAAACCTTCTAAGTTTATACACACAAAAACGAATCATTATTCCATATACTCCTACAATATGTCTTACTATTACCGTGAAAGTTCATATACACCAGACGAGATTAATGCAAACACGACAGATTTTCATTACATTTCGAACTTTTATAGGACAGAAAAATAAAAGAAACCCGACCGTAAACCTATTCTATTGCGGTGACCGATGTCCGCCATCAGCGATCTCCATGTACGGGGGCGGGGTTCAAGACTCGTGAAGTGAAGGTGCGATCTCCAGCGAGGAAGAGTAGAACACAGGAGACGGACCAGCCAGTTGGCACACCATGCCCTGCCTCCTCCCATGCCCTACTCATCCTCGGAGGAGTCCCCGACCTCGTCGGTGTCGGACGTTGGACGGCGGCAAGTAAGAAGCGTGGCTGATGGTGCTACCATCATCGGCCGCCAGCATGGGCACCACTTGTGCGGTCGCGTCCGCGTCTGTCTACACCGCTATTGTGTCGCGAGCGGCAACTTGAGCGAGGGCGGTGACCTCGAGCTTCATCCCTAAAGACAAGCTATCCCACAGAGCATTTGCACTCGCGATCATGGCGGATGTGGTACCAGGTAGCGGAACGATGCGCTATGGTGTGGAGTTTAGCTGGGCATTGCCACTTTAAGTAGTGCATTCCGATGAGGCCAAGTGTCCGGGTGCATCATTAGGTCGCTGGACTTGGTTCCTCGAGCACTGAGCCTCTTAATGATGGCATACGGATGGACGACATGAATGCGGGCAGCTGGCGCCGGTTGGGAATGCACCGTGCGACGGCGCGAGGGACGAGGGTTTTTGGTGTCTTGGGGTAGTCAGCTACGGTCGTGGCAACATTGGAGATGCCCTTTCCTCACATGCGGTCCCCAGATGTCATTGACAAAGCAATACGACCCGGCATGGTCTTAGGTCCTGGGGATGGAGTTGGCCGCGCTACACCACTCCGCGGACACGTCGTGGCACGCGCGCACTTTGGCTCCCCGTGCATCCTTGATGAGTCAGGTGTTGATCTGCTGGTCATGCCACAGCGCTAATGCCACCCTCGGCACACTGAAGCTGACCATGTCCAGCAACGATGAGCATGTCGCTCATCGCGGTCGTCGTGTCCACAGGCGGTGCGGGAGCTGCACCACTTTGCTGGCCCCCACGACCCACATGAACGGTTGCCGGTGGTGAGGAGGTCGTGGGCCAGCTCCTCCATTGGACTAGTCCATGCCATGTTGTACCGACGGTGTGCCCCACTTGTCGATTTCCCTATTTTCCTAGCCAAATTCGAGCGTCAGTGCTCCGCATTGCGCATTAGGTGCAGAACAAGTGGTTTTTGTGCCCTGGTTCAAATATGGTACAGTACCAAGTTGTTACCCTCACTACTAGGAAAAGGGCTATAGATGGAAATGGCACTAATGGCGCACCAGACATGTGGTGCGCCATTAGTATATACTAATGGCGCACCACCTTCTGATGCGCCATTAGTGTTGAAACTACTAATGGCGCACCCTGCCTACATTGCGCCATTAGTACCAAATTTTTTTTTGAACTAGTGCGCCTGTCCAAACATACTAATGGCGCACCGTGTGTGTGGTGCGCCATTACTAGTTAAACTAGTAATGGCGCACCATGCCACGGTGCGCCATTAGTAACCTTGGGCAAAATCTCGCGAGAATTTGTAAAAATGGGCATAACTTTTGCATACTAACTCGGATGAAAAAGTTTTTTATATGAAAAATCATCTACTCGAAAAGTTACATCCAAATTTAACTAGGGGAACCCCGTTAAACATTTTCAAAATCCTCAAAAACCTAATAGAAAAAAAGATACGGGGCTTTTAAGATCTAGAGAGGCAAAAAAAATCAAAAAAATTCAAACTTACTAATGGCGCACCTGCCCATGGTGCGCCATTAGTATCTTCCCTCCTTCAAAATTCAGAATAAGTCAAAAAAATAAAAAAAAATTACTAATGGCGCACCTGACCGTGGTGCGCCATTAGTATCTTCCCGCCTTCAAAATTCAAAATATATCAAAAAAATAAAAAAAAATTACTAATTGCGCACCTGTCCATGGTGCGCCATTAGTATCTTCCCGCCTTCAAAATTCAAAATACATCAAAAAAATAAAAAAAATTACTAATGGCGCACCTGCCCGCGGTGCGCCATTAGTATGCCGTATATATGGCTGGTCCTCTCCTCCTCTCTTCATTTCATCTTCCCTTCTCTCCTCCTCTACGGCGACCTCCTCCTACCTCCTCCCTCCTCCCTCCTCCCCTCCCCTCCCCTCCCCTCCCCTCCCCTCATGGTTTCTTCTCCCTCCTCTCCGGCGACCTCCTCCTCCCTCCTCCCTCCTCCCTCCTCCCCTCCCCTCCCCTCCCCTCCCCTCCCCTCCCCTCATGGTTTCTTCTCCCTCTTCTCCGGTGAGCTCCTCCTCCCTCCTCTCCCTCCTCCCTCCTCTCCGGTGAGGCAAAAAATCCCCTCCTCTCCGGTGAGCTCCTCCTCCCTCCTCTCCGGTGAGCTCCTCCTCCCTCCTCTCCGGTGAGCTCCTCCTCCCTCCTCTCCGGTGAGCTCCTCCTCCCTCATCTCCGATGAGCTCCTCCTCCCTCCTCTCCGGTGAGCTCCTCCTCCCTCCTCTCCGGTGAGCTCCTCCTCCTCCTCTCCGGTGAGCTCCTCTCCGGCAAAAGACCATGGCAACAAGATCCAAAAACAACAGGAACAAAATTTGAGAATATTGTCGTGCCAAAAGCAAGGAGAAAAAAACGAGCAAAAAAATGGGCAAAAAATCACGATCCAGATCTAGATTCTAAATGACGCATCACTAATGGCGCATCACAGGAAAGTGCGCCATTAGTATGCCGCGGTTACTAATGGCGCATCTAGTTGTGGTGCGCCATTAGTATCCAAAGCATCTGGCCCCTGGGAGGCATACTAATGGCGCACCATGGCCTATACTAATGGCGCACTAGTGGTGCGCCATTAGTATACCAGATACTAATGGCGCACCACTGGTGCGCCATTAGTAAAAATTACTAATGGCGTGCTGTTAGTGGCGCACCACAGATGCGCCATTAATGGCCATAATAGGTGCGCCATTAGTAGAGGTTTTTCTAGTAGTGCCTAGCCCCAAGTGTGGTGGTTTTGGGTACGGCACCACCCTTTTTCTTTTCAACTAGTGAATCATAACACTTGATTAAGTAGCCGGATGGTGTGCTAATGTAGGCGTCCGACTGTTTGAAGGAATAATTGAGGTGTGCCCGGTCCGAGCCCGCATTTAGGGGTCCAACTTACCATGTTCCAGCAGTAGTAACTATACTAGTCCCTGCGTACTCCCTCTGTTTTTATTTACTCCGCATTTTAACTTTACTCAAAGTCAAACTTTGAAAACTTTGACAAAGTTTATAGACAGAAATAATAACATATACAATAACAAATCAACACCATTAGATTCATTATTGAATATACTTTCACATCATATAGATATGCTATTGTGTAAATGTTCATATTTTTCTATTGTGGATCAAATTTTATGAACTTTGACTTCAGTCAAACCTAATATGCAGAGTAACTAAAAAAAGAGGAAGTATCTTACTCCATGACCAAGATGGAAGGGAAAACGAGACAACCTATTTTTTATTTGAGCCGTTCAAGTATAATCATGTGGCGTTGCTTATTTCTCAATCCTATCCAACCCTCTTCTCCATTGATCATGCCGCCCTCCGGTCGAGTCCATCCTCCCGCATGCCTCATTTGGACATTCTGCCAAGTATCATTCGCAAGTGGTCCTAGACCATGCTTGTATTTCCAATGTTGTAATTTGTCCGACATGCATACAAACAAATGGTTTGTTTAAAGTTTCACTTTGCCTCCACTACGTGTCGCTTCCCGTCTTAGTTTTTATATCCCATTCAGATCATGCCCTAACACATCTTGACGAGATCTATTGATGTTGAGAGATCAATTGCGTCTCGTGCAAGGAGATAAAGGGTTGGTCTTTTTCTATGATAGAAATGACCACGGGGGGGGGGGGGTCTATGGGGATCAGAGGGGCGAAACGAACATATTGTACCACTAGTAGAAAAAGGGGCAAATCTGAGACACATTAGTGCCGGTTCGATTTTGAGCCGGCACTAATGTGTCCATTAGTGCCGGTTCCAATGGCTAGCCGGCCGCTCTCATTAGTACCGGTTCGTGGCGAACCTTTAGCACTGGTTCGTGCCACGAACCGGTACTAAAGAGAGTGGTGGAAGGATGTTGTCAGTCTAGGGCCCGTCCAGCACCTTTAGTACCGGTTCGTGGCACGAACCGGTACTAAAGGTCGACGTACATAAACCCTTCGTCCACCCGAGCCACTCTGTTCTTCCCCTTTCCCCTCACTTCCTCTGTTCTTCCCCTGTCTTCCTCGAGCTCCTCACAAATTTTGCCCAAAATTTGTCAAGATTTGAAGGCCCCCATCCATTCAAATGACCACAAAGGTTAGCAACTTTGTCCTTTCAACTCTCATTGCTAGATTAGCTCTTGCAATGCTTTGTATAGTGATTAATTTGGGAGGAATTATATTTGCTAGTACTTGATTCATATGCAATTTGAGGTCAAAAATAACACTTAGTTTTCATATGTAGGTGCGGTTTACTTAGTGCCTTCTAAATCTCCGTCGTAACCACCGTCGATCGCCTGCACCGTCCCGTCGCCGGCACCACCTTGTGGTGAGGCTCTTGTTCATGAATGTTTTACATTACCAAATTGATGTTTGTGTGATTTGGATATATAGTTACTCGTATAATTGTCTTACCCATATGTTGTTTGTTATACATTATGCCATGGTTTTGATATCCTTCCCCGTCGGCCCTCGTCCTTGTTATGATTCGGATGTGGTATATTCTCTTTTAAAACTAGTTGCATTTCGTGTTTATGACAAATTATGCCCATCAAGTTGACATAGATATTTTTATCTAGGAGGTATGTGAACCGGAAATTCCAACCGACCCTATTGTCAAGAGGTTAAATTTAGTTGAAACAGAAAACGAGTATTTGAAAGAAAAATTGAAAAGAATTGAGGGGGAGAAGATGGAATTGGATTTGCATGTTGTCGATGTCGTCGATGATCACAAGATCAAGATGCCATTATGTTGAAGATTTGAGGGGGAGAAAATGAGGTTGAAGATTTGAAAGATTAGAAAATATGCCATTGATATTGTGGCTTGGTATCATTATGTTGTTGGATTAATTGTTACCTTAGTTGTGATCTTGATCGCATTCGTTGTTGCATTTAAATTCTTTAGCTATAGAGTTATTTGTATGTTGCATTTAATTAAGTGTTGTATATGAACTTTATGTATGACCTTGTATTAATTTGGTCTATTCGGTGTTGTGTATAATGAAGATATGAGCCGACAATGGATGTATGATGACCGATGCTCTCCCGGGTTAATTATTGCTGTGCATACTTTTCTGCTTGCCGCTGAGGCAAACAAGCGGGCGGATGGTTTTATGCCTTGTCCATGTGCTGGCTGTAAGAATGGTCACAATTACCCTACGTCAAGAACCATTCACGTCCACCTATTTGAGTTTGGTTTCATGCCCCACTATAATGTTTGGACCATGCATGGAGAAAGATGGGTTATGATGGAAGACAATGAAGAAGAAGAGGACAACGACATCTATCCTGGCCATGGGTTCCCTGAATACGATGATACAACAATGGAGGAAGAAGCTGAGCCGGCAATATGGGAAAAAGTTGAAGAAGAGGCATCAGATGAGCCCACTGATGATCTAGGTCGGGCCATTGCCGATGCAAAGAGAAACTGCACAAATGATTTGGAGAGGAAGAAGTTGCAGCGGATGTTAGAGGATCACAAGAAATTGTTGTACCCGAATTGCGAAGCTGACAAAAAAAAGTTGGGCACCACACTGGAATTGCTGCAATGGAAGGCAGAGAATGGTGTATCTGACAAGGGATTTGGAAAGTTGCTGGTAATGATAAAGAATATGCTTCCAAAGGACAACGAATTGCCCGAGAGTACGTATGAAGCAAAGAAGGATGTCTGCCCTCTAGGGTTAGAGGTGCATAAGATACATGCATGCCCTAATGATTGCATCCTCTTGTCGGGAACGTAGTAATTTCAAAAAAAATTCCTACGCACATGCAAGATCATGGTGATGCATAGCAACGGGAGGGGAGAGTGTTGTCCACGTACCCTCGTAGACCGTAAGCGGAAGCGTTATGACAACACGGTTGATGTAGTCGTACGTCTTCATGATCCGACCGATCCAAGTACCGAACATACGGCACCTCCGAGTACAGCGCACGTTCAGCTCGATGACGATCCCCGGACTCCGATCCAGCGAAGTGTCGGGGATGATTTTTGTCAGCACGACGGCGTGGTGACGATGATGATGTTCTACCAGCGCAGGGCTTCGCCTAAACTCCACGACGATATGACCGAGGTGGAATATAGTGGAGGGGGGCACCGCACACGGCTAAGGAACGATCTTGAAGATCAACTTGTGTGTCCTAGGGTGCCCCCTGCCCCCGTATATAAAGGAGCAAGGGGGAGGCTGGCCGGCCCTAGGGGGCGCGCCAAGGAGGGGGGAGTCCTCCTCCTAGTGGGAGTAGGACTCCCCTTTCCTAGTCCCACTAGGAAGGAGGAAGGGGGAAGGAAAGAGAGGGAGAGGGAGAGGGAAAGAGGGGCCGCGCCCCCTTCCCCTAGTCCAATTTGGACTCCCCATGGGAGGGGGCGCGCCACCTCCTGGGCTGCTGCCCTCTCTCTCCCCTCAGGCCCACTAAGGCCCAATACTTCCCCGGGGGGTTCCGGTAACCCCTCCAGCACTCCGGTTTTCTCCGAAATCACTCGGAACACTTCTGGTGTCTGAATATAGTCGTCCAATATATCAATCTTTATGTCTCAACCATTCCGAGACTCCTCGTCATGTCCGTTATCACATCCGGAACTCATAATAAAACTGTCATCGTAACGTTAAGCGTGTGGACCCTACGGGTTCGAGAACTATGTAGACATGACCTAGAACTATTCTCGGTCAATAACCAATAGCGGAACCTAGATGCTCATATTGGCTCCTACATATTCTACGAAGATCTTTATCGGTCAAACCGCATAACAACATACGTTGTTCCCTTTGTCATCGGTATGTTACTTGCCCGAGATTTGATCGTCGGTATCCAATACCTAGTTCAATCTCGTTACCGGAAACTCTCTTTACTAGTTACGTAATGCATCATTCTGTAACTAACTCATTAGCTACATTGCTTGCAAGGCTTATAGTGATGTGCATTACTGAGAGGGCCCAGAGATACCTCTCCGACAATCGGAGTGACAAAACCTAATCTCGAAATACGCCAACCGAACATGTACCTTTGGAGACACCTGTAGTACTCCTTTATAATCACCCAGTTACGTTGTGACGTTTGGTAGCACCCAAAGTGTTCCTCCGGTAAACGGGAGTTGCATAATCTCATAGTTATAGGAACATGTATAAGTCATGAAGAAAGCAATAGCAATATACTAAACGATCAAGTGCTAGGCTAACAGAATGGGTCATGTCAATCACATCATTCTCCTAATGATGTGATCTCGTTAATCAAATGACAACACATGTCTATGGTTAGGAAACATAACCATCTCTGATTAATGATCTAGTCAAGTAGAGGCATACTAGTGACGTTATGTTTGTCTATGTATTCACACATGTATCATGTTTCCGGTTAATACAATTCTAGCATGAATAATAAACATTTATCATGATATGAGGAAATAAATAATAACTTTATTATTGCCTCTAGGGCATATTTCCTTCACCTCTACCGCGGTGCGTACGAGGATTTGAACGCTTGCCCGGTATGTGGTGCATTGCGTTATAAGATCAGTCGCGATAACCCTTGTGATGTCGAGGGCGAGCGCCCTAGGAAGAAGATTCCTGCCAAGGTAATGTGGTATGCTCCTATAATACCACGGTTGAACGTTTGTTCCAAAACAAAGAGCATGCGAAGGCGATGCGGTGGCACAGAGAAGACGTAAGAAAGATGGAAAGTTGAGAGTACCCGCTGACGGTTCGCAGTGGAGAAAAATCAAGAGAAAGTACAGGGAGGATTTTGCAGGTGACCCATGGAACGTATGTTTTGGGCTAAGCGCAGATGGCACTAATCCTTTTGGGGAGCAGAGAAGCAACCATAGCACATGGCCTGTGACTCTATGTTTGTATAACCTTCCTCCTTGGTTTTGCATGATGCGGAAGTTCATTATGATGCCAGTGATCATCCAAGGCCCTAAGCAACCCGGCAACGACATTGATGTGTACTGTCGGTGTCAAAACCGGCGGATCTCGGGTAGGGGGTCCCGGACTGTGCGTCTAGGCGGATGGTAACAGGAGACAAGGCACACGATGTTTTTACCCAAGTTCGGGCCCTCTCGATGGAGGTAAAACCCTACTCCTGCTTGATTGATATTGATGATATAGGTAGTACAAGAGTGGATCTACCACGAGATCAAGGAGGCTAAACCCTAGAAGCTAGCCTATGGTATGATTGTTGTAATGGTTGTTGTCCTATGGACTAAAACCCTCCAGTTTATATAGATATCGGGGAGGGCTAGGGTTACACAGAGTCGGTTACAATGGTAGGAGATCTACATATCCGTATTGCCAAGCTTGCCTTCCACGCCAAGGAAAGTCCCATCCGGACACGGGACGAAGTCTTCAATACTGCATCTTCATAGTCTTGGAGTCCGGCTGACGATGATAGTCCGGCTATCCGGACACCCCCTAGTCCAGGACTCCCTCAGTAGCCCCTGAACCAGGCTTCAATGACGATGAGTCCGGCGCGCATATTGTTCGGCATTGCAAGGCGGGTTCCTCCTCCGAATAATTCATAGAAGATTGTGAACACCAGGATAGTGTCCCGCTCTGCAAAATAATTTCCACATCTCCCCGTAGAGAGAATATTATGTACACAAGTTCAATCTGCTGACGTATCCTGTAGCATGACGTCACGCCACTACCAAGCCTTTACTTGAATCGTTTTTTATTATACCACCTCAGCGCGTTTAGCGAAGCGGTTTCCTTGGCATGTCTTGTCGAAGCAGAGATCGTGTTCCCCTTATTCCGGGATTCTCATCAATACGGACGTGGGTAACCCAACCGCGCCCGTCGCCACGCCCCCTCTATCGAAGGCGAGTCCCGAACGGTCACGGAGACGGCTCTTGGTATTCTCCCTCTTTATAATAGGACCAAGGCTTGTTTCTTTTCATAAATCCTCCATCGAATCTTCTCCTTGCTCCAAGTTCCAACACCCAGAGCCCCAGATTCGAGCGCTTCGGACCTTCAACAATGTCTGGCTCCAACCTTCAGGGCCGGTGGATGCCCTCCTCCGTCACGGAGGAGGACGTGCTAAAGCTGCGAGAGGCCAAGTACCTGTCTTACGAGATTTCGCACAGGTTGCCTGCTGAAGGGCAGGCCATCCCTACCCCCGAGCCCGACGAGTACGTCGTCTTTGTATCCCACCTCCGTCGGGGTTGAGGCTTCCCGATGGATCCTTTTGTGAGAGGGCTCATGTTCTACTATGGGTTGGAATTCCACGACTTGGCTCCAGAGTCCATCCTCCATATTTCCGCATTTATTGTCGTCTGCGAAGCCTTCCTCCGCGTCACCCCCCACTTCAGCCTGTGGCTGAAGACCTTCAATGTGGAGCCGAAGATGATCGGGGGGCGTCAAGCAGATTGCGGCGGGGCGGCCGTAAGCAGGAGGGTCGATGCCCCGTGGCCCAAGGGCTCCTTCCAAGAGGAGCTCGGCTTGTGGCAGCAGGAGTGGTTCTATATCACCGCTCCGAAGGGCAGCAGGCAGAAACCGCCGCCCTTATTCCGCTCGGGACCTCCACAACAGTTGATGTCGTGGGTCAACCAAGGGCTCAATTGGGGGCCGTCAAAGGACGTGCCCCTACTGCAGGGCCGGATTCGAGACCTCCAAATGAGGGAGATCGATCTGGTTGTGGTAATGCAGGTCTTGCTGATTAGGCGTTTCCTGCCTGCAAACGCCGCCCTCTCCGGCTGTGGGAGTTTAATCCGGAGGGACCATGGATTATCCAACACTTTATGGGTATGACACCCATGGAGATGTACAAATTATTCTTCGGATCACAAGAGGCGTGTCTGGAACTGACCGAGAACGCCGGCCTAAGCTGCAATTGCCCGGATACACAAGTAAGTAGCTCTGAGTCCGGACATACTGTTTGTTTGCCTTTATATGATTCGCCTGTTAACCGATTTCCTTCTAAACAGGAGTGGATAGCACAAGCAAAACTGATACGGTGTCCGGCCCCCCTCCCAGAGACCGCGCCGGATCCCGTGCTGGTCAGGATGCTGGAGGTTGCGCCTTCAGAAGAAGGCGAAGGGGAAAACAGGGGAGCTACCACCTCGCCCAAGGAGGCTCTTCAAGAAGGGGGGATCGAGAATCCCTCCCTCCAGGGGGAGAAGAGGACCGCCTCCGAAGACCCGAAGGCCAAAGCCCCTAAGCGGGGGAAGAAATCTTCACCAGAGGGTCCTGCGTCCGGGGAGGCCCCGGCCGCACAGTCTCCCCTAAAGAATCAGCCCTCCAGCGAGCCGTGAGTAGAAAAAAGGGAGTTCGGTAATAAGAGACATCCCTATTTGTGCTTCTGAGGATAACCGAAATTTTTACCTTGTACTTCGGATCTCCGACCTTCTCAGATGAGCTCGTCTTCGGGGGACCTTCGTCCGGAGATGGTGGAGAGCGAGACGCCTCCGTCTGCTACGCCGTCGGATAGGCCGGCCGAGCCTGAAGTGTCATCACGGAGGGTATCCTCGAGCCCGGCAGAGCCGAAGAGTTTGGCGCCGACTAGAGTTCGGCCGGGGGAGCTGAAGGATCTACTTGAGAAGGCGTCCATCTCAGAAGACCACCATGAATTGATGAGTATGGTGATTGGAAGGATTTCATCCGCCGAAATCGGATTGCATAATGCCGTCAGGAGTTTGCTGGCGGGGTTTGAGGTACGTAAAAACGACACACCTTTTTGACAATTTTGCACATAAAAGTGCGCCCTGTATAGATAGTAGCCCCTGAGACTCGATAGGTTGTCGAAAGCGACAGCGTGCCGAGGATCAAAATCGCAAGTTTCAATTTTCGCCATTCCTATGCAGGTGGCGGATCATCCGGGGGCCAGCCGGACTGATGGAGTTGCTGAACTAAAGCGGCAACTCGACGTTGCAGATGCGGACATCACGCTACTCAACAGGCGACTTGATGAGTCGCAAGGTAAGTGCTTCTGCGCGGTCACTTAGTAAGGGAGCCGAAGCCCACTCCTTACAACATGTGTGTGAAATGCAGATGGTGCTGCTGCCGTGGAGAGCCTTCGGGCCGAACTTGCTCAAGCCAAGGAGCAAGCCAGAAGGAGTAATGCGGCGGCCTCGAGGGCGGCCGAGGAGTTAGAAGCCGAAAGGGCTGCACACTGCCGAAGCAGGGAAGAGATGGCCGAAATGGCTGTGAAGTTAAAAGATGCTACCGACCGCAATGGGGTTCTTGAAAAGGAGCACCTAGCGGAGCGAGAAGACCTGGGGAAGGCCACTGCCGAAGCCAAGGATGCCCGTTCTGCAATGCGGGCTATAAAGGAGGAGCTGCGCCAAGCCAGGGACATTGTGGCTGGCAAGCCCTTTCTGCTGTGCCGAAGGTTCACGGATCTAAAGTATGCTCAACTTGGTCAGCTGTGGGGTCCGGAGGATCCTTATATGGACTTAGCGGCAAGTGCGGCGGATGCCGTTGTGCACTTCCGAAGTCAGAAGGACCACAAGACGGAAGAGCTGTTTTGGTCTCAATTCCATAGTCCGGAGCGTTCGCTTCCGCTGACCGATCGGTTGGCCGAGTGGGCTGAGCTGAATAGGTTGTCAGGACTTGCCATGACGGATATCGTGACTCATGTCTGGCCGGATTGGCCCAAGCCGAAGAGCTATTTCGGCCTATTGTAGCAGTTTCTTGGGGCGGTGCCGCATATCAAGGCGATGAAGCGGTCGGCCTGCATAGAGGGTGCACGGATGGCACTCGCCTGTGTGAAGACACATTGGACAGAGATGGATGCCACCGCTGTTGCGACCCAGGGTTCGGACGAGAGTCGGTTACCCGCCGAGCACTATTTTGGGGAAGTTCTGCGTGGTGCTCGTGTAATAGAGTCGCAGTGCTCGAAAAATTTCACGTTCAAATGAACGTTTAATTTTATAAAACAATGTTTATGATGTAGGCGCTTTTTGTACTTGTGCGTTCAAGTATTGAAATATCTCCTGTGTGGCCGTTTATGTATACGTATGTATGACCTGAAAGATGGCAGTCGTCGGCTTCAACCCCCACGCACAAGGTGCGGGGGTGTTCGCAAAAATAGCGCATTTTCACACTTAATCCGACGTCTCGGTCCTGTTAAGGAGGTGGTAGCGTAGCAAACGAGGCAACCGGACTATAATGCTTTATCACTTTCACTTAGCCATTGGAGTTCGAGGGTGGGGCTACGATATAGCCCCTGGGGGCACCGCGCTAGCCGAATTCGGGGCGCATATGTGCCTTACCGGGAAACGGTCCTTCGTCAAAGCGTAGGAATTCTAAACATCCCTGTGGTCGATTGAGTGGTTGACTAGTCTCTCGCTGTATCATGATAGTCAGTTTTCGGCTTTCTCTACTGAGGTGCTCGCCCAGCCGAACTGGGGCACAATCGTAGTAGTTCTCCTGGTGCCGCGTTAGCCGATGATACGGAACGTAAGGCAGCAAAACACAGGAGCCGGGCAAACCCAACATTTGACCAAAGACATGATTCGGAGCTGATGCATATAAGGCCTAACTCGAGACGCCGAACACTCCCTAAGGTGTTCGGTCTTTATGATAATGGGCAAAACAATGCCCTAAGCCCCTAGTGTCTAGGTACGGGCGGGGTCCTCTGACGCGGCCGATGCCAAAACGTCAGTCTCCTCTCTGGTTATAATGAAAAACCAGGGGATTATAGCAACAGGAGACAGTAAAAAAGGTTTACGCAGGGTCTTAATCTGAAAAGAATCCTTGAAACGGGTCCCTACTGCACGTCTGCGCATGTGTCTCCGTTGTGCCGTATCCTGGACGGGTGTGCACGTTGTTCATCTGTAAAAAGAGAGGAACTTAGTTTGAAAAGAAATCATGCGAAAAGTGCATAAAAGATTGAAATATTAATAAATTAATAAAGCTGAGCCTATATTAGCTCATTATTGCTTGTATGCACATCCCCTTGTGAAGGGGTGTGCGGCTAGGGAGCCCCTAGCTTATTTATTCCGGACTCGTCCAGCCGTGTCCGGGGTCTTCGAATGACCCTTTTAATGAAATGATGCCACGTGGACCGGGCATTTTAAGTGTAAGAGACGCGTAACGTGGTATTGCGTTAAAGCGGACGAAAGCTTCACGTCCCAATAGTGCTTGATAGCTACTTTTGAATGGGGCGACATGAAAGATCAGCTTTTCGCGTTGGAAGTGGTCAGGTGACCCGAACACAACTTCTAGTAATAAGGAGCCGGTGCACTTGGCGTAAGGGCCTGGCATCACTCCTTTAAAGGAAGTGCTGCTATGTTGAATTTTAGTAAGGTCTATCCCCAACTTGCGGATTGTGTTCGGGTATAGAAGGTTTAAATTGCTGCCGCCGTCCATCAGGACCTCGCTTGGCGCGTCGAGCCCCTTGTGTTCGGCGTTGAGTCTGCCGGACTGTTTAAAAACCCAACAATCTCGGTGGGTGTGGTTTGCAGGCCTTCCGGAGGTACTGTGGATTTGACATATCCGATCCAAAATTTTGTTTAAGTTGGATAGCTCATCACTGTTGTCCTTAAGAGGCAGTGTTTTATTGTTTATCTGCGAGCTTTTGAATCCGGTGTTGACCACCGTTTTCTTTGGGCTTCTTTCTTTATTCCAGCGCTGATCTTTTCTGCACCGTGATTTTCCGTTTCCATCTCTGATCTCGGATGTACTTGGGTCGCTGGTGCTGCATCTTGCTAGCCAGCTGTCTTCCCCCGTGCAAAAGCGGGTCATGAGGCTTGTTAGCGCGGCCATTGTCCTCAGCTTCTCTTGGCCGAGGTGTCTGGCGAGCCATTCGTCTCGGACGTTGTGTTTAAAAGCTGCTAAGGCTTCAGCGTCCGGACAGTCGACTATTTGGTTCTTTTTGGTAAGGAACCTGTTCCAGAATTTGCGCGCTGACTCTCCGGGCTGTTGAGTTATATGACTTAGATCGTCTGCATCCGGAGGGCGGACATAAGTCCCTTGAAAATTTGCTCTAAACGCGTCCTCAAGCTCTTCCCAACTTCCGATAGTGTTTTCTAGGAGGCTTTTGAGCCAATGCCGAGCTGGCCCTTTGAGCTTGAGGGGTAGATATTTTATGGCGTGGAGATCATCTCCTCTAGCCATGTGTATGTGTAGTATGTAATCCTCTATCCAGACTCCAGGGTCTGTTGTTCCGTCATATGCCTCTATGTTTATGGGTTTGAACCCTGCTGGAAATTCATGGTCCAGCACCTCATCGGTGAAACATAGTGGGTGTGTGGCGCCCCTGTATTTGGGTGTGCCGCTGTCTTCGAACACTTGGCGTGTTGTGTTGTTTCCTGGGGCCCTCTGTTTTGGCCCGTAAATGGACCTAGCTGGGCCATCTGTTTTCCCAGGATCATGAGTTGGCTTGTGTGCGGCGGCGCTTGTCGCTTTTGGCCTGTCATCTGGCCGTCTATCCGGCCGGGCGGCCTCTTTGTTCTTTGACTGTGGGGGCTCTATGGCTTCCTCGTCAAATTCTAGCAGCAGCTTGCGCTTCGGGTAGCTCTTTGTTTGGTGGCCATTGCCATATTTGTCTGATGTCTTGAGTACTTTGCTCCACCTCATTCTGAGTATGTCTTCCGCTGTTTTGAGCTTCCATTTTTCCTTCTTCAGACTTCTTGCAGTGGCGACGAGTCTTTTGTGAAGGTTCTTACGCATTGGTGGTGTGTCCGGCGTGAGGTCATCTGGACTGTTGGTTTCGCCGGGCATGGATTGATTATCCGATTCGTCCTGTTCGGACGGTTGCTTGGTTGCATGTTTGCCGTCCACTAGTTTGCCCTGCTCTATTGCTGGGTCATTAGGAGCACTGTTTTTGTCGACGCGGGACTTAGGGCGGCGTCTGCGTCGCCGTTTTGGTAGTTTGTCGGCGGGATTATCCTTTGCCGCGCCCCGTTGTTCCTCGTTATTGCTTCCTTTTGGGGTGTCCACCATATATACACCATGGGTTGGGGTGGCCTTCCAGTGCTCGGTGAGCGCTGGTTCTTGATTAGCTCCGGCATCGTCGTCCATACCGTCGATGTCTTCGGAGTCGTAGTCTAGCATGTCTGTTAGATCGTCCACAGTTGCTACAAAGTGGGTGGTGGGCGGGCTTTGAATTTCGTCGTCCGCATCCCAACCATCCTGGCCGTAGTCTGGCCAGGGCTCTCTGGATAGCGAGAGATGTTTTAGCGAATTTAGGATGTCGCCAAAGGGTGAGTGCTGAAAGATGTCCGCAGCGGTGAACTTCATGATCGGCGCCCAATCGGATTCGATTGGCAGGGGCGCAGGAGGTTCGGAGTCCGGCGGGGAGTCCGGCACCTCGGAGTCACGAGCTTTATAAGGGACAAGGTCAGTGTTCGGCTCTATCACCGTAGAAGTTACAGCCCCCGAGGCGGTGTCCAGCCACCCGTCCTCAATCTGCGCGATCGGCTCCGAACTGTGGGTCAGAGCGAATTCGTGTGCGGCCTCCAAAGTACTGTCCGGCGACAGAGGTAGATCATACCCATCGTGACAGTGCGGCACGCTCGGCTGCGGCTTGGATCCATCGAAGATCAAGTCTCCGCGTATATCCGCCGGGAAGTTTAGGCTTCCAAATCTGACCTGATGGCCAGGGGCGTAGCTTTCGATCTGCTCCAGATGGCCAAGTGAATTGGCCCGCAGTGCGAAGCCGCCGATTATGAAGATCTGTCCGGGGAGAAAAGTCTCACCCTGGACGGCGTTGTTGTTGATTGAAGAAGCCATCAAGCCTATCGGTGATGACACAGAGGAACTCTCAATGAAAGCACCAATGTCGGTGTCAAAACCGGCGGATCTCGGGTAGGGGGTCCCCCGGACTGTGCGTCTAGGCGGATGGTAACAGGAGACAAGGGACACGATGTTTTTACCCTGGTTCGGGCCCTCTCGATGGAGGTAAAACCCTACTCCTGCTTGATTGATATTGATGATATAGGTAGTACAAGAGTGGATCTACCACGAGATCAAGGAGGCTAAACCCTAGAAGCTAGCCTATGGTATGATTGTTGTAATGGTTGTTGTCCTACGGACTAAAACCCTCCGGTTTATATAGACACCGGGGAGGGCTAGGGTTACACAGAGTCGGTTACAATGGTAGGAGATCTACATATCCGTATTGCCAAGCTTGCCTTCCATGCCAAGGAAAGTCCCATCCGGACACGGGACGAAGTCTTCAATCTTGTATCTTCATAGTCTTGGAGTCCGGCTAACGATGATAGTACGGCTATCCGGACACCCCCTAGTCCAGGACTCCCTCATGTACCTAAGGCCATTAGTTGAAGAACTATTACAGCTGTGGAATGGAACAGGTGTACGTGCGTGGGATGAGCACGGACATGAAGAATTTGACCTAAAGGCATTGCTGTTCGTGACCATCAATGATTGGCCTGCTCTCAGTAACCTTTCAGGACAGAAAAACAAGGGATACCGCGGATGCACGCACTGTTTGGATGATACTGACAGTATATATTTGGAGAGTTGTAGGAAGAATGTGTACCTTGGACATCATCGATTTCTTCCGAGCAGGCATCCCGTAAGAAAGAAAGGCAAGCATTTCAAAGGTGAGTCAGATCACCGGACGAAGCCTCGCCACCGTACTGGTGCTGATGTACATGATATGGTCAAGGATTTGAAGGTAATTGTCGGTGTCAAAACCGGCGGATCTCGGGTAGGGGGTCCCGAACTGTGCGTCTAGGCGGATGGTAACAGGAGACAAGGGACACGATGTTTTTACCTAGGTTCGGGCCCTCTCGATGGAGGTAAAACCCTACTCCTGCTTTATTAATATTGATGATATGGTTAGTACAAGAGTGGATCTACCACGAGATCAAGGAGGCTAAACCCTAGAAGCTAGCCTATGGTATGATTGTTGTCATGGTTGTTCGTCCTGCGGACTAAAACCCTCCGGTTTATATAGACACCGGAGAGGGCTAGGGTTACACAGAGTCGGTTACAATGGTAGGAGATCTACATATCCGTATTGCCAAGCTTGCCTTCCACGCCAAGGAAAGTCCCATCCGGACATGGGACGAAGTCTTCAATCTTGTATCTTCATAGTCTTGGAGTCCGGCCGATGATGATAGTCCGGCTAACCGGACACCCCCTAGTCCAGGACTCCCTCAGTAGCCCCTGAACCAGGCTTCAATGACGACGAGTCCGCCGCGCATATTGTCTTCGGCATTGCAAGGCGGGTTCCTCTTCCGAATAATCCATAGAATATTGCGAACACCAGGATAGTGTCCGGCTCTGCAAAATAAATTCCACATACCATCGTAGAGAAAATAAATTGCTGACGTATTTTGTGGCGTGACGTCACACCACTACCAAGCCTTTACTTGAATCATTTTTATTATACCACCTCAGCGCGTTTAGCGAAGCGGTTTCCTTGGCACGTCTTGTCAAAGCAGAGATCATGTTCCCCTTATTCCGGGATTCCCATCAATACAGACGTGGGTAACCCAACCGTGCCCGTTGCCACGCCTCCTCCATCGAAGGTGAGTTCCAAACAGTCACGAGGACGGCTCTTGGTATTCTCCCTCTTTATAATGAGACCAAGGCCCGTTTCTTTTCTTCAATCCTCAATCGAATCCGCCCCTCGCCCCGAGTTCCAACACCCAGAGCTCCAGATTCGAGCGCCTCGGACCTGCAACAATGTCCGGCTCCGACCTACAGGGCCGGTGGATGCCCTCCTCCGTTACAGAAGAGGACGTGCTAAAGCTGAGAGAAGCCAGGTACCTGACCTACGAGATTTCGCATAGGTTGCCTGCCAAAGGGCAAGTCATTCCTACTCTCGAGCCCGGCGAGAGCATCGTGTTCGTGTCCCACCTCCGTCGGGGTTTAGGCTTCCTGATGGATCCTTTTTGTGAGAGGGCTCGTGTTTTACTATGGGCTGGAATTCCATGACCTGGCTCCGGAGTCCATCCTCCATATCTCATCATTTATTGTCATTTGCGAGGCCTTCCTTCGCACTACCTCTCACTTCGGTTTGTGGCTCAAAATCTTCAACGTGGAGGCGAAGATAATTGAGGGGCGTCAAGTAGAGTGCGGCGGGGCAGTCATAAGCAAGAGTGCTGATTCTCCATGGCCCGAGGGCTCTTTTCAGGAGGAGCTCAGCTTGTGGCAGCAGGAGTGGTTCTATATTACCGCTCCCAGGGGCAGCAGGCAGAAGCCGCCGCCCGTCTTTCGCTCGGGCCCTCCACAACGGCTGATGTCATGGGTCAACAAAGGGCTTAACTGGGGGCCGTCGAAGGACGTACCCCTATTAGAGGGCCGGATTCAAGACCTCCAAGAGAGGGAGATCAATCTGGTCATAGTGATGCAGGTTATGCTGATTCGGCGCCTTTTGCCCTGCAAACGTCGCCCCCTCCGCCTGTGGGAATTCACTCCAGAGGGGCCACGAGCTCTCCAACACCTCATGGGTACGAAACCCATGGAGATGTATAAATTGTTCTTCGGATCACAAGAAGTGTGTCCGGATTTGACCGAGGATGCCGGCCTAAGCTGCAATCGCCTGGATGCTCAGGTAAGTACCCCTGTGTCCGGACATACCGTTCGTTCGCATATCTTGGATTTGCATTTTAACCAATCGTCCTTTGAACAGGAGTGGATAGCGCAAGCGAAACTGATACGGTGTCCGGCCCCCCTCCCGGAGACCGCGCCGGATCCCGTGTTGGTCAAGATGCTGGAGGTTGCGCCTTCAGAGGAAGGCGAAGGGGAAAACAGAGAAACTACCGCCTCTACTAAGGAGGCTTTGGAGAAAGGGGGGATCGAGAATACCTCTCTCCATGGGGAGAAGAGGACCGCTTCCGAAGACCCGGAGGCTAAGGCCTCAAAGCGGGGGAAGAAATCTTCACCAGAGGGTCCTACGCCAGGGGAAACCCCGGCCGCACTATCTCCCCCAAGGAATCAGCCCTCTAGTGAGCCGTAAGTAGAAAAAGGGGAGTTTTGTAATAAGGGACATCCCTATTTTGCTTCTGAGGATAACCGAAGTTTTTACCTTGTAGTTCGGATCTCCGTCCTTCTCGGTTGAGCTCGTCTTCGGGGGACCTTCGTCCGGAGATGATGGAGAGCGAGACGCCTCCATCTGCCGCACCGTCAGGCGGGGCGGACGACCCTAAGGTGTCTTCGCAGAGGGTATCCCCTAGTCCGGCAGGGCCGGAGAGTTCGGCACCAACTGGTGTACAGCCTGGGGAGCTGAAGGATCTGCTCGAGAGGGCGTCTATCTCAGAAGGTCACCGTACATTGATGTGTGTGGTGATTGAAAGAATTTCATCCGCCGAGGGCGGGTTGCGTGATGCCGTCAGAAGTTTGCTGGCGGGGTTTGAGGTACGTAAAAATGACATACCTTTTGAAAGTTGTGCACATAAAGTGCGCCCTGTATAGATAGTAACCCCTGAGACTTGGTATGTTCTCGAAAGCGACAACGTGCTGAGGATCATAATCTTAGGTATTAATTCCCGCCTGTCCTAAGCAGGTGGCGGATAGTCCGGTGGCCAGCCGGACTGATTGAGTTGCTGAACTAAAGCGGCAACTCGACGTTGCGGATGCGGACATCGCACTGGTCAATAAATGACTTGATGAGTCACAAGGTAGGTTGTTTCTCTGTGGTCACCTAGTGAGGGAGCTGATGCCCACTCCTTACAACATGTATGCTTAATGCAGATGGTGCCGCTGCTGTGGAGGACCTTCGGGCAGAGCTTGCTCGAGCCAAGGAGCAAGCCAGAAGGAGTGAGGCAGCTGCCTCGAAGGCAGCCGAAGAGCTGGAAGCCGAAAGGGCTGCTCACTGCCGCAGCAGGGAGGAGATGGCCGGAATGGCCGTGAAGCTAAAGGATGTTACCGACCGCTATGAGGTTCTTGAAAAAGAACGCCGAGCGGAGCAAGAAGACCAGAAGAAGGCCACCGCCGAAGCCAAGGATGCCCATTCTGCAATGAGGGCTATAAAGGAGGAGCTGCATCAGGCCGGACACATTGCGGCTGGCAAGCCCTTTCTGCTGCGCAAGAAGTTCACAGATCAGAAGTATGCTCAGCTTGGCCAGCTGTGGGGTCCGAAGGATCCTTATCTGGATTTGGCGGCGAGTGTGACGGATGCAGTTGTGCACTTCCGAAGTCAAAAGGCTCACGAGACGGAAGAGCTTTTTTGGTCTCAATTCCACAGTCCGGAGCGTTCACTTCCGTTGACAGATCGGTTGGCTGAGTGGGCTGAGCTGAATAGATTGTCCGGATTTGCCATGACGTATGTAGTGACTCATCTATGGCCGGATAGGCCCAAGCCGAAGAGTTATTTTGGCTTATTGCAGCAATTCCTTGGGGCGGTGCCGCATATCAAGGCGATGAAGTGGTCGGCATGCATGGAGGGTGCACGGATGGCCCTCGCCCGTGTGAAGACATACTGGACGGAGATGGATGCCAGCAATGTTGCAACCCGGGGTTCGGACGAGAGCCGGTTACCCGCCGAGCACTATTTTGGGGAAGTCCTGCAGGGCGCTTGTTTGATAGAGTCGCAGTGCTCGAAAAATGTTCTGTTCAAATGACATGTATGATTTGTGAAACCATATTTATAATATGAGTGCTTTTTATACTTGTGCGTTCAAGTATTGAAATATCTCCTGTGCGGCCGTTAATGTATATGTGTATATAAGCTGAAAGATGCAGTCTTCGGCTTCAGCCCCCACGCACATGGTGCGGGGTTGTTTGCAAAAATAGAGCATTTTCACACTTAATCCAACGTCTTGGTCCTGTGAAGGAGGTGGTAGCGTAGCAAACTAGGCAACCGGACTATAATGCTTTATCACTTTCACTTAGCCATAGGAGTTCGAAGGTGGGGCTATGATATAGCCCCTAGGGGCACCGCGCTCTTCGAATTCGGGGCGCGTGTGTCCCTAACCGAGAAACGGTCCTTCGTCAAAGCGGAGGAATTCTAGACATTCCGGTAGTCGATCGAGTGGTTGACCAGTCTCTCGCTGTATCATGACAGTCAGTTTTCGGCTTTCTCTACTGAGGTGCTTGCCCGGCCGAACCGGGGCACAATCGCAGTAGTTCTCCTGGTGTCGCGTTAGCCGATGGTACGAAACGTAAGGCAGCAAAACACAGGAGCCGGGCAAACTCAACATTTGACCAAAGACATGATTCAGAGCTGATGCATATAAGGCCTAACTCGAGACGCCGAACACTCCCTAAGGTATTCGGTCTTTATGATAACGAGCGGAACAATGCCCTAAGCCCCTAGTGTCCAGGTACAGGCGAAAATTTCTGATGCGGCCGATGCCAAAACGCCAGCCTCCTCATTGGTTATGGTAAAAAACTGGGGGATGTGAATCAACAAGAGACAGTAAGAAAGGTTTACGCAGGGTCTTAATCTGAAAAGAATCATTGCGACGGGTCCCTGCTGCACGTCTGCGCCTATGTCTCCCTTGTGCTGTATCCTGGACGGGTGTACACGCTGTTCATCTGTAAAAGAGAGGAACTTAGTTTGAAAAGAAATCGTGCAAAAAATGTATTTAAAACAGAGTATGAATAAGTGAATAAAGTTGAGCTTTTATTGGCTCTTATTGTTCATACGCTCTCACGTCCCTAGTTCTGGTATGCTCTGAGCTAGCTAGTCATGTGTTGCATCATGTGTAATATCTTTTAAACTGGAAATGGGGATTGTTCAAACCCTAGCACTATATCAAATCAAATAGGTTCAACCTAAAATAATCTTCAATGAACCCAAAATGCCTTTGGAAATGTTCATGATTTTTGATAAAGGTGAAAACCTCTGCCAAAAATGATGAGCATATTTCTTGGCCATTTATGGATTTTTGAATTAACTCATATTGTATTTGAATTGGAGCATTTAAATTCTATAAATATTTTAAATGCTCTAATAAATTCTGAGAATAGTTGAGGGCTGTTGGGAATAATCCAGTATGTGCCCACAATTTATTTCAGGATTTTATTAAGTGATTTAGTATTTTACTAAATCCAAAATAACAAAGACAGAAAATAGAAAACATTAAATAAAAAAGAGAGAGAGAGGACTAACCTGGGCTTACCTCACGTGGCCTGCTCCTGTAGCAGAGGCCCAGCCCACCTGGCCAGCCCAGCCCAGCGCCGCTGCCAGTCATCTCCCACCTCTGCCAGAAGGCAGAGGCGAGGCGTGGCGCGCGCCCGAGAGCCCCGGCCACCTCCTGCTTCGCGCTGTCGACGCCTCCTGCGTCCTCGTCTTGCGTTGTGGAAATGCCTGGACGCCCTGGACTTTCTCCCTCTTCCTCTGCTCACCTTTTCCCCTCTCTCCCTCGCTCCCCGCCATGGCCGCGCCGCCGCTCGCCACCACCGCAGCCACTGCCTCCCCCTCGACCTTCTGAGCTGACCACGAGCTCCGTCACTCCGTCCTCGACGTCCTCACCAAGCCAAGCATCGCTGGACACCCTGCATCACCGGCATCTTCCTCGTCTTCAAGCTTCGGCAACGCCGACCATCGCCATCGATCCGCAGCAACTGGAGCGTCCCCGAGCCCCTGAGCTACCCTGCCGCCTCCCTGTGAGCGCCTGCTTCGACTCCCCCTCTTCCCCGGCTTGGTGAGGAGGTCGTGGCCAACACACCTAGCCAGAAGGCCTATTATTGTAGTATCTTGGTTGAAGAAGTTGGTCACCTACCCATAAGAGGATGGTGAACACACCTAGCCGGAAGGCCTATTATTGTAAGGTAATGTGGATGTCGTGGCCAACACACATAGCCGGAAGGCCTATTATTGTAGTATCTTGGTTGAAGAAGTTGGTCACCTACCCATAAGGATTTCGTAGGATTTACTCCCTAGTCGTTCCTTATGGATTTTTGTGCTCCCGAAGTCCGACCTTTTACCTGATGTTCTAGATATCAAACCATATCTATGAATGGGTTACGCTAGCACATCAAGGAGAACATTAGAAGCGGAGTGGTAAATGTCTCTTGGTCGATCATCCAGATTTTGTTTCCTTGGCCTCGCTAAGGTGAAATCTGAGAAGGTTATCTTTCTTTGCATCTGCATCGTCCATCGCTGTTCATCATGGTAGAACGTTCTGTTGCCAGGATCCTTGACACGGATGTTGGTAAAACCTTGATGAATATGGGAATGATCAAGTTCTTGAGAGCACGCGCAAGCAAAATCATCCCTTGTGTTGTCTTCAACAAGGTAATCCATATCATCCATACTAGTCCGAGTATGTCATTCCTTCGAACTCTGCCAAACGATTGATGTGATTTGCCTTAGGCTGATATAGAGAGTCTCAATGATCTCTATATCAAAGGTAATTCTTTTTGCCACTTAAGGAAATAATTCTACGAATCACCCTCCTCCAAGGTGTCTCGTTATGGTGTCATGGCCACTCAAATCCTCGCTACGATGACAACCGTTCACCATCCTCTTAGTATGGAATTGTTGTCTACCTAGTGACCCTCGTCACCTTCCTCGTCTTCAAGCTTCGGCAACGCCGACCATCGCCGTCGATCCGCAACAACTGGAGCGTCCCCGAGCCCCTGAGCTACCCTGCCGCCTCCCTGTGAGCGCCCGCTTCGACTCCCCCTCTTCCCTGGCTTTCCCGCGTTCTTTAGGCCGTAGTTGCACGGACGCCGAAACTCCAGCCGCCACCGTTTTGGTCGCCGCCGTTGATCCTAGCCACCGCAGCTCCGGCCACCACCACTGGTCGACGCAGCTCGCTCCCAGGAACACGTAGGAGCAAACCCCACCTCAAACGATGCAGCACAGCGGTTTTCCGGAGCGCCTGCCACCACGGCACCTCGCCGGCGGCCTAACTCCGGCGAAGCTGACGTGGCACCTTCATTAGCACTAATGACGGGGCTAACTACCCTCCTCTTTCACTGACTAATGGGCCCCACGGCCTAATTAACCCTGCTAAGCTCCTGTTTAGACTAAACTAACCCCACGGGCCCCACAGGTCAGTTGACCGTGCCCTGTTGACTCGCTTACGTCATGCTGACACGTTAAATCATTTACTGGATTTTATTTAATTCTCAATAATCTAGGAAAATCCAAAAAATGATTTAAACTTCAAAAATTCATAGTAATTCAACCGTAACTCCAAATGAAACAAATTATATATGAAAAATGATCAGAAAAATCCAATCTATCCATCTGTACCATTTTCATGCATGTTAGAACAACTTATGGCTACTGTTTAGGGAAAATCAAATAATGGCATTTGAATTTCACATATGGACTTCTGATTTGAACTTAGGGTTCAAACCAACTTCATTTAACTTTGTTGCTAGTTGCATTAGCTCAAAACACAAGCATGTTGCCATGTCATGATCATGCATCATAATGTTGCATTGCATTGATTGTGTTTCCTCTCTGTTGCCGGTGTTTGTCCCCTCTCAGTAGACGTGTTCCGACGATGTGATCGATGACACCGATGAAGAACTATATTATCTTCAGAAGTGCCAGGCAAGCAAAACCCCCTTGTTCATTCCGATACAATCCCACTCTCTCGCTCCTGCTCTCTTTTACTGCATTAGGACAACAACGATTCATGTGTTACTTGTTGTGGTAGTTGAACCCCTTTATCCTCTGCATGACCTGTCTTTGCCACAGTAAATAGATGAAACCCACTAGCATGAGTAGGAGTTGTTTGAGCCCTGATGTGCCTACTCATTCATGCTTGTTTGTCATGCCTGCTATTGCTTAGAGTTGTGTCAGGTCTGATTCATCGGGGATGAATTGGAATGTGGTGAACATGTCCTACTGCTGAGAGCTAAGTGTGTGAACACGATTTGGTAAAGGTAGCGGTGAGCGGCCATGTAGGAGTACATGGTGGGTTGTCTCATTGTAGCCGTCCTCAGGAACTGATTTCTGTGTTTGTGATCCATGAACAGTTACTACCACACATTGGGCTCTGGGCACTCCAAGCTCTCTCGACTTATTAATCAACTCGATCTCTGTCCAGGAGTTGCAACTAGTTTCTGGTGTTTGTAGGTAGTGCTAGTAGTCTACCAAGTGGCACCCAGTACAGGTGGGCTTGGGACAAACTAGGTGGAGTGGCACGGTGTACCAAGTGGCACCCGGATGGTGGGCTTGGGAAATCTGCTCACATCGTTTGGGGCTGTGAGCGACACCCCGGCCGGATCTCCTTGCGGATGGAACCCGAATAGGTGATAAACCTGGACAAGAGACTTGTGTGGTTAGTCAGGTCATGGCCGACACCCTCGCTGGGCTTCCACTAGAAGGTTGACGAGTACATGTCGTGTAAATGGCGGCAAGTGGTGAGAGCGTGTGTGAAGAAGTACACCCCTGCAGGGTTAATATGATCTATTCGAATAGCCGTGTCCGCGGAAAAGGACTTCTGGGTTGCCTGTACAGTTCATAGACAAGTGAAAGTGGATACTCTAAAATGCGCAAGATAAGTGTGAGTGCTATGGATGGCGTTCTCGTAGGGAGACGGGAGCGGATCCATAGTGGTGTATTGATATGGTGAATATGTGGACTCGTGTGCGCCACCTCAAAAGAGTTACTTGCAGTCGTAGTTCAGGATAGCCACCGAGTCAAAGCTGGCTTGCTGCAGTTAAACCCCACCATCCCCTTTGTTGATAATGATGCATATGTAGATAGTTCTGATGTAAGTCTTGCTGGGTACATTTGTACTCACGTTTGCCTATTTTATGTTTTTGTAGAGAGACTTCAGTCTCGCTAGTAATTCCGCTTGGACTTTGACGTTTAGCTTGTTACCTCAGCTACGATCTTGTGCCCTCGGCAGGATCTAGTAGATAGTCAGGCTTCTCAGCCTTTTTCATTTATAGTTGTTTGTACCCAGACATGTTGAGCTTCCGCTTGTGCTTTGACTTGTATGCTCTGAGTGTTGGGTCATGAGACCCATGTTTGTAATATATCGCTCCTCGGAGCCTATTGAATAAAATACTTGAGTTGTAGAGTCATGCTGTGATGCCATGTTGTATTTGCACATATCGAGCATATTGTGTGTATGTTATTGAAATGCTTGGTATGTGTGGGATCTGACTATCTAGTTGTTTATCCTCAGTAGCCTCTCTTACCGGGAAATGTCTCCTAGTGCTTCCACTGAGCCATGGTAGCTTGCTACTGCTCCGGAACACTTAGGCTGGCCGGCATGTGTCCTTCTTTGTTCCTGTGTCTGTCCCTTCGGGGAAATGTCACGCGATGAATACCGGAGTCCTGTTAGCCTGCTACAGCCCGGTTCACCGGAGTCCTGCTAGCCCAGTGCTACAGCCTGGATTCACTTGCTGATGACCGACACGTTCGATGCTGGGTCATGGATGCCTGTCCCTGTAAGTTTGTGCCACTTTGGGTTTATGACTAGCCATGTCAGCCCGGGCTCCTTACCATATGGATGCTAGTGACACTATCATATATGTGTGCCAAAAGGCGCAAACGGTCCCGGGCAAAGGTAAGGCGACACCCATGGGAATACCGTGCGTGAGGCTGCAAAATGAAATGAGGTGTTACATGCTAGATCGATGTGGCATTGAGTCGGGGTCCTGACAGCTTTGGTATCAGAGCCTGACTGCCTGTAGGATTACCAAGCCAAACTGGTCGAAGTTGAGTCTAGAAATTCTTTAGTTATATAAGGGAATTGATTGTGGGATGGAACGTAAGGCTCTTTTTACTCCTTATACCTTATGGCCTTCTGATATGAGTCATCCTATCTTTCCTACGGGGTTAAGGAACTAGGCTTTCTCTTCTTTCTGTTAGGATCACGTGTTACTAATCCGTAGACTTATAGGATTGATGGATTTAAGCCTCTGTTCAGTTCCTACTACTTCCATATGTTGACAGTTGGTCTCGGAACTTTGATATTGTGATGTTGAGTGGTTATGCCACCGTTTTGCGGAATGTCTCAAATCTTTTGAGAATTTACAGCCGTTATGCTGTCCGAGTCATCCCAGGTTTCTAAAGAGTCTGATGCATTTGCAAAATCCTTTCCCTCTGGTTTGAATGTCCTTTTAGGCCAGGTTAATCACACTAATTGCGGTCTGTTGAGGTACTCGATTGCCTCGACATATATGTTGAAGCTATTATTAGGACCCTAGATGTCTTAGGGGATCATCTAGTAACCTAGCCATGTTTTGTGTCCCCAGTGTGATCATTCTGGCCATCATTCTCGAAAGCATCCCGTGATACAATTTATTAGTAGGTATTCTATTCCTGGGTTCTTGGACCCGAGATTTACCCTACTTATTTCATGTTGATAGTGTTTGCTCGTTCCTTTAGGATATTAGTAACCTTTGTGATAGTCCTCGAGGTCTGTGGTATATCGTTCTTCCAAATACCATGAACCATTCTTGGAAGGAGTTCTTTTGAACCAAAAGATCACAACCAGAGTGCTCTTGATGAGTTCTCCATTCTATATTGTAACTCTGCCAATCCTACCTCTCTGCATGGATTATCCGGAAGGACTTTGTTGAACTTGGTTTGACATACTAATCTATGCATCCAGAACTCAAAAAATCATATGTTCCTTTGAGTTGTCCCCCTTTAGTTGTTTGTTGGCCCTCATCTATCAATTGATAGTCAAGAGTATGCGTGCATTTGTTTATCGATGCCTATTATTCTTGTGGTCCATCGAGCCATTCTATTCCGGAATGACTAGGAGAAACAAACTCCAGTACCTCTTCCATATCCAGGATTGGGTCAAAGCAGTTGTATCCCGCAGATCAAAATGCCAATCCAGCTTTTGTTCTGTTCTACCCTGAAGTATTACCCACTTTATGTCAGGAATGTCATGAGAATTGCACCTTCTCTTATGAATTCTTGATGTAGTAATACTTCTTGCCATCACTTCTCATTCCTCGGTCCCGTGTTATTGTAACCGGAACACCGACAAGTGAATCGTGATGTGTGAAATCTATACTCCTAGCAACTCTGTTGCTGGGTAGTTAAATGGACAATATTCTCATACTTAGCGTGTTGGTTATTAAATCATCATTCTAAGACAGATCGTGCTACCTAGTCCTTATTTCTGGTGCACTCTTCGATCAATGAGTTAGGATTGTGTCAAACCCTCGCTCTTTTGATCATATCGTCTTGCCCTGAAAAGCAAGATTGTTCTCGAGCTTAGTAACATATCAGTGGTTCGTGATTTTCCAAATATCTTCTCGGAAGCATCACCAGGTCGTCACCTGACTGCTATGTTGAGTTCGTGATCAAGATGGTTTATTCTTGTAAACCACCCTTTCTCCAAGAATTCGTGTTAGATACCCCTGAGCTAGTTGGTTAAGACAAACAACAACTTGGAGAGTTGGAAGATAAAAGTTTGCCTGGCTTAGTTCACTTAAGGGATATTTTTTTGTGCGTGTGTTGAAGGAAGATGGTATCTTCATCGATTGACCCTCATGGTCAGTTAATGGATCTATCATCTTTGATTTGGGTATGGGTTATCGCCAAATCAAATCAGAACCAACGATATTCGTAATGTTGTCTTACTCGTGGTTGTTTCCTCGGGCTTACACCACTACATCTTTTGGTCTGACCAATGCTATCACCATTTTCACATAATTGTGGAATTCCATTTACATGGAAAACAGGATGAATTGTTGTTGAGCCCATCAATAACATCCTTATCTCCTCCATGATTTTGTTGCACATTAAGCTAGTGTTGGGAACTTTTGAAAGCATCACTTCATGCTAGCTCATGAAGCATATGTTCGGATGTAGGAAGTGACTTTCTCCAGTTCATGTGCATTTGATGCAAGTTGCCGCCGTGAACTCGAGAAGTCAATGTTGTTCATCTGGAATCATCCCAAGTCAGTCATGCATGTGTGAAGTGTACATTGGTTTGTGAGACTAGCTACCTTCATTCTATATGTATTCCTAGCACACCAAGCCACTGATTGATTGGTTCAAGGATAAGAAGTTCAAGTGCTAATCCTGAAGGGCCCAGACGGACATGCACAAGACCTCTTATTTTAATGATGGTTTCCGATCAGGACTCAGTAGTGTTTTATTATAAGACTACTATGTGGTCATGCTTGTCTCGGACAACGTGTGCACATATTGTAGCTGAACCAGCTCATGTTCTGGAGCTTACTACCGTAGTCCATTTCCCGACAATCTCGCAACGTCATCTCGTCGATTTGTGTTGCAAACTATCCTTTTCTTTCTAGACTTGATGAGTCTGGAATATTCTGACACCAACCAGATCTGAATCTCAGGCTGATATGATGGTTGGAACGTTTCCCAAGAACTATAATATTGGTCTCTCTGTAACCCGGTAATGTGGATGTCGTGGCCAACACACCTAGCCGGAAGGCCTATTATTGTAGTATCTTGGATGAAGAAGTTGGTCACCTACCCATAAGGATTTCGTAGGATTTACTCCCTAGTCGTTCCTTATGGATTTTTGTGCTCCCGAAGTCCGACCTTTTACCTGATGTTCTAGATATCAAACCATATCTATGAATGGGTTACGCTAGCACATCAAGGAGAACATTAGAAGCGGAGTGGTAAATGTCTCTCGGTCGATCATCCAGATTTTGTTTCCTTGGCCTCGCTAAGGTGAAATCTGAGAAGGTTATCTTTCTTTGCATCTGCATCGTCCATCGCTGTTCATCATGGTAGAACGTTCTGTTGCCAGGATCCTTGACACGGATGTTGGTAAAACCTTGATGAATATGGGAATGATCAAGTTCTTGAGAGCACGCGCAAGCAAAATCATCCCTTGTGTTTTCTTCAACAAGGTAATCCATATCATCCATACTAGTCCGAGTATGCCATTCCTTCGAACTCTGCCAAACGATTGATGTGATTTGCCTTAGGCTGATATAGAGAGTCTCAATGATCTCTATATCAAAGGTAATTCTTTTTGCCACTTAAGGAAATAATTCTACGAATCACCCTCCTCCAAGGTGTCTCATTATGGTGTCATGGCCACTCAAATCCTCGCTACGATGACAACCGTTCACCATCCTCTTAGTATGGAATTGTTGTCTACCTAGTGACCCTCGTCACCTTCCTCGTCTTCAAGCTTCGGCAACGCCGACCATCGCCGTCGGTCCGCAACAACTGGAGCGTCCCCGAGCCCCTGAGCTACCCTGCCGCCTCCCTGTGAGCGCATGCTTCGACTCCCCCTCTTCCCCGGCTTGGTGAGGAGGTCGTGGCCAACACACCTAGCCGGAAGGCCTATTATTGTAGTATCTTGGTTGAAGAAGTTGGTCACCTACCCATAAGAGGATGGTGAACACACCTAGCCGGAAGGCCTATTATTGTAAGGTAATGTGGATGTCGTGGCCAACACACATAGCCGGAAGGCCTATTATTGTAGTATCTTGGTTGAAGAAGTTGGTCACCTACCCATAAGGATTTCGTAGGATTTACTCCCTAGTCGTTCCTTATGGATTTTTGTGCTCCTGAAGTCCGACCTTTTACCTGATGTTCTAGATATCAAACCATATCTATGAATGGGTTACGCTAGCACATCAAGGAGAACATTAGAAGCGGAGTGCTAAATGTCTCTCGGTCGATCATCCAGATTTTGTTTCCTTGGCCTCGCTAAGGTGAAATCTGAGAAGGTTATCTTTCTTTGCATCTGCATCGTCCATCGCTGTTCATCATGGTAGAACGTTGTGTTGCCAGGATCCTTGACACGGATGTTGGTAAAACCTTGATGAATATGGGAATGATCAAGTTCTTGAGAGCACGCGCAAGCAAAATCATCCCTTGTGTTGTCTTCAACAAGGTAATCCACATCATCCATACTAGTCCGAGTATGCCATTCCTTTGAACTTTGCCAAACGATTGATGTGATTTGCCTTAGGCTGATATAGAGAGTCTCAATGATCTCTGTATCAAAGGTAATTCTTTTTGCCACTTAAGGAAATAATTCTACGAATCACCCTCCTCCAAGATGTCTCGTTATGGTGTCATGGCCACTCAAATCCTCGCTATGATGACAACCGTTCACCATCCTCTTAGTATGGAATTGTTGTCTACCTAGTGACCCTCGTCATCTGTTCCACTCCATCCCTCTAGATGTGTGCCTCGTGACTCAGCTCGAGAGATGTTTCTATGTCTCATTCCTGGATTGATCCTGAGTTGTTCGATCTCCAGGGAGATTATCCTTTCTAGAGTTTTCCCTTCCCTCCCTTTGTCATGTTGGTTAAAGTTCTCAGAGCAAGACATCGAGACGATGATGGTGATCGAATCAAAGTTCTTATAAGGCGCAACCTGGATCGTGAAGATTGTGTCAGCTGTGTGTTCCCTCTGACTTCCTACCTCACGTCTTGAATCTCGAGACGAGATTCTTGCTTAGTGGGGGTGAGTTGTCATGTCCCTAGTTCTGGTATGCTCTGAGCTAGCTAGTAATGTGTTGCATCATGTTTAATATCTTTTAAACTTGAAATGGGGATTGTGCAAACCCTAGCACCAGATCAAATCAAATAGGTTCAACCAAAAATAATCTTCAATGAACCCAAAATGCCTTTGGAAATGTTCATGATTTTTGATAAAGGTGAAAACCTCTGCCAAAAATGATGAGCATATTTCTTGGACATTTATGGATTTTTGAATTAACTCATATTGTATTTGAATTGGAGCATTTAAATTCTATAAATATTTTAAATGCTCTAATAAATTCTGAGAATAGTTGAGGGCTGTTGGGAATAATCCAGTATGTGCCCATAATTTATTTCAGGATTTTATTAAGTGATTTAGTATTTTACTAAATCCAAAATAACAAAGACAGAAAATAGAAAACATTAAATAAAAGAGAGAGAGAGAGGACTAACCTGGGCTTACCTCACGTGGCCTGCTCCTGTAGCAGAGGCCCAGCCCACCTGGCCGGCCCAGCCCAGCGCCGCTGCCAGTCATCTCCCACCTCTGCCAGAAGGCAGAGGCGAGGCGTGGCGCGTGCCCGAGAGCCCCGGCCACCTCCTGCTTCGAACTGTCGACGCATCCTGCGTCCTCGTCTTGCGTCGTGGAAATGCCTGGACGCCCTGGACTTTCTCCCTCTTCCTCTGCTCACATTTTCCCCTCTCTCCCTCGCTCCCTTCCATGGCCGCGTCGCCGCTCGTCACCACCGCAGCCACTGCCTCCCCCTCGACCTTCTGAGCTGACCACGAGCTCCGTCACTCCGTCCTCGACCTCCTCACCAAGCCAAGCATCGCCGGACGCCCTGCATCACCGGCATCTTCCTCGTCTTCAAGCTTCGACAACGCCGACCATCGTCGTCGATCCGCAGCAACTGGAGCGTCCCCGAGCCCCTGAGCTACCCTGCCGCCTCACTGTGAGCGCCCGCTTCGACTCCCCCTCTTCCCCGGCTTTCCCGCGTCCTTTAGGCCGTAGTTGCACGGACGCCGAAACTCCGGCCGCCGCCGTTTTGGTCGCCACCGTTGATCCTAGCCACCGCAGCTCCGGCCACCACCACTGGTCGACGCAGCTCGCTCCTAGGAACACGTAGGAGCAAACCCCGCCTCAAACGGTGCAGCACAGCGGTTTTCCGAAGCGCCTGCCACCACGGCACCTCGCCGGCAGCCTAACTCCGGCGAAGCTGACGTGGCACCTTCATTAGCACTAATGACGGGGCTAACTACCCTCCTCTTTCACTCACTAATGGGCCCCACGACCTAATTAACCCTGCTAAGCTCCTGTTTAGACTAAACTAACCCCATGGGCCCCACAGGTCAGTTGATCGTGCCCTGTTGACTCGCTTACATCATGCTGACGCGTTAAATCATTTACTGGATTTTATTTAATTCTAAATAATCTAGGAAAATCCGGAAAATGATTTAAACTTAAAAAATTCATAGTAATTCAACCGTAACTCCAAATGAAACAAATTATATATGAAAAATGATCAGAAAAATCCAATCTATCCATCTGTAACATTTTCATGCATGTTAGAACATCTTATGGCTACTTTTTAGGGCAAATCAAATAATGGCATTTGAATTTCACATATGGACTTTGGATTTGAACTTAGGGTTCAAACCAACTTCATTTAACTTTGTTGCTAGTTGCATTAGCTCAAAACACAAGCATGTTGCCATGTCATGATCATGCATCATAATGTTGCATTGCATTGATTGTGTTTCCTCTCTGTTACCGGTGTTTGTCCCCTCTCAGTAGACGTGTTCCGACGATGTGATCGATGACACCGATGAAGAACTATATTATCTTCAGAAGTGCCAGGCAAGCAAAACCCCCTTGTTCATTCCGATACAATCCCACTCTCTCACTCCTGCTCTCTTTTACTGCATTAGGACAACAACGATTCATGTGTTACTTGCTGCGGTAGTTGAACCCCTTTATCCTCTGCATGACCTGTCTTTGCCACAGTAAATAGATGAAACCCACTAGAATGAGTAGCAGTTGTTTGAGCCCTGATGTGCCTACTCATTCATGCTTGTTTGTCATGCCTGCTATTGCTTAGAGTTGTGTCAGGTCTGATTCATCGGGGATGAATTGGAATGTGGTGAACATGTCCTACTGCTGAGAGCTAAGTGTGTGAACACAATTTGGTAAAGGTAGCGGTGAGAGGCCATGTAGGAGTAGATGGTGGGTTGTCTCATTGTAGCTGTCCTCAGGAACTAAGTTCCGTGTTTGTGATCCATGAATAGTTACTACCACACATTGGACTCCGGGCACTCCAAGCTCTCTCGACTTATTAATCAACTCGATCTCTGTCCAGGAGTTGCAACTAGTTTCTGGTGTTTGTAGGTAGTGCTAGTAGTCTACCAAGTGGCACCCGGTACAGGTGGGCTTGGGACAGACTAGGTGCAGTGGCACGGTGTACCAAGTGGCACCCGGATGGTGGGCTTGGGAACCCTGCTCACATCGTTTGGGGCCGTGAGCAACACCCCGGCCGGATCTCCTTGCGGATGGAACCCGAATAGGCGATAAACCTGGACGAGAGACTTGTGTGGTTAGTCAGGTTGTGGCCGACACCCTCGCTGGGCTTCCGCTTGAAGGTTGCCGAGTACATGTCGTGTAAACGGCGGTAAGTGGTGAGAGCGTGTGTGAAGAAGTACACCCCTGCAGGGTTAATATGATCTATTCGAATAGCCGTGTCCGCAGAAAAGGACTTCTGGGTTGCCTGTACAGTTCGTAGACAAGTGAAAGTGGATACTCTAAAATGCGCAAGATAAGTGTGAGTGCTATGGATGGCGTTCTCGTAGCGAGACGGGAGCAGATCCATAGTGGTGTATTGATATGGTGAATATGTGGAATCGTGTGCGCCACCTCAAAAGAGTGACTTGCAGTCGTAGTTCAGGATAACCACCGAGTCAAAGCTGGCTTGCTGCAGTTAAACCCCACCATCCCCTTTGTTGATAATGATGCATATGTAGATAGTTCTGATGTAAGTCTTGCTGGGTACATTTGTACTCACGTTTGCGTATTTTATGTTTTTGCAGAGAGACTTCAGTCTCGCTAGTAATTCCGCTTGGACTTCGACGTTTAGCTTGTTACCTCAGCTACGATCTTGTGCCCTCGGCAGGATCTAGTAGATAGTCAGGCTACTCAGCCTTTTCATTTATAGTTGTCTGTACCCAGACATGTTGAGCTTCCGCTTGTGCTTTGACTTGTATGCTCTGAGTGTTGGGTCATGAGACCCATGTTTGTAATATCTCGCTCCTCGGAGCCTATTGAATAAAATACTTGAGTTGTAGAGTCATGTTGTGATGCCATGTTGTATTTGCACATATCGAGCATATTGTGTGTATGTTATTGAAATGCTTGGTATGTGTGGGATCTGACTATCTAGTTGTTTATCCTCAGTAGCCTCTCTTACCGGGAAATGTCTCCTAGTGCTTCCACTGAGCCATGGTAGCTTGCTACTGCTCCGGAACACTTAGGCTGGCCGGCATGTGTCCTTCTTCGTTCCTGTGTCTGTCCCTTCAGGGAAATGTCACGCGATGAATACCGGAGTCCTGTTAGCCTGCTACAGCCCGGTTCACCGGAGTCCTGCTAGCCCAGTGCTACAGCCTGGATTCACTTGCTGATGACCGACACGTTCGATGCTGGGTCATGGATGCCTGTCCCTGTAAGTTTGTGCCACTTTGGGTTTACGACTAGCCATGTCAGCCCGGGCTCCTTACCATATGGATGCTAGCGACACTATCATATACGTGTGCCAAAAGGCGCAAATGGTCCCGCGCAAAGGTAAGGCGACACCCATGGGAATACCGTGCGTGAGGCCGCAAAGTGATATGAAGTGTTACATGCTAGATCGATGTGGCGTTGAGTCGGGGTCCTGACATACGCACAACCCCTTGTGAAGGGGTGTGCGGCTAGGAAGCCCCTAGTTTATTTGTGCCGGACTCGCCTAGCCGTGTCTGGGGTCTTGAGCGACCTTGTAATGAGATGATGCAACGTGGACCAGGCATTTTAAGTGTAAGAGACGCGTAGTGCGGTATTGCGTTAAAGCGGCCGAAAGCTTCACGTCCCAATAGTGCTTGATGGCTACTTTTAAATGGGGCGACATGGAAGATTAGCTTTTCGCGACGGAAGTTGTCGGGTGAATCGAACATAACTTCTAGCAGGAAGGAGCCCGTGGACTTGGCGTAAGGGCCTGGCGTTACTCCTTTGAAGGAAGTGCGGCTATGGCAAATTTTAGTAGGGTCTATGCCCAACTTGCGGACTGTGTCCGTATATAGCAGGTTTAAATCGCTGCCGCCATCCATTAGGACTTGTGTAAATTGTAGTCTGTCGATTATAGGATCCAATATCAGAGCAGTCCATCCTGCGTTTCGAATACTTCTGGAATAATCCGGGTGGTCGAAAGTATTTGGTTTTGACATCCAATCTCGGGATTTCGATGGGGTGGACCGTGCGACGCGTACTTTAGCGGGTGCCGCACTATTGTTCCGTATTATCACATGAAGTGAGTTTACTGTTTTGACTTCTTGTGGGAAAGTCTTTTGTTTTCCGGTGCGCTGCTGGTGGGGTTCGTCATCGTCCTCGCTTGGCGTGTCGAGCCCCTTGTGTTCGGTGTTGAGTCGGCCGGACTGCTTGCAGACCCAACAATCTCGGTGGGTGTGGTTTGCAGGCTTCCCGGGGGTACTGTGGATTTGACATATCCTGTCCAAAATTTTGTTTAGGTTGGATAGCTCGTCACTGTTGTCTTTAAGAGGCAGTGTTTTGTTGTTCGGCCGAGAGCTTTTGAATCCGGCTTTGACCGCCATATTCTTTGGGCCATTTTCTTTATTTCGGCGCTGATCTTTCCTGCGTCGTGATTTTCCATTTCCATCTCTGATCTCGGATGTACTCGGGTCGCCGGTGCTGCATCTTGCCAACTAGCTATCTTCCCCCGTGCAAAAGCGGGTCATGAGGCTCGTTAGCGCGGCCATTGTTCTTGGCTTTTCCTGGCCGAGGTGTCTGGCGAGCCATTCGTCTCGAACGCTGTGTTTGAAAGCTGCTAAGGCTTCGGCGTCCGGACAGTCAACTATCTGGTTCTTTTTAGTAAGAAATCTGTTCTAGAGTTTTCGGGCTGACTCTCCGGGTTGTTGAGTTATATGACTTAGATCGTCTGCATCCGGAGGTCGGACATAGGTCCCTTGAAAATTTGCCAGAAAAGCATCCTCGAGCTCTTCCCAACTTCCGATGGTGTTTTCTGGGAGGCTTTTGAGCCAATGCCGAGCTGGCCCTTTGAGCTTGAGGGGTAGGTATTTTATGGCATGGAGATCATCTCCTCTTGCCATGTGTATGTGTAGGATGTAATCCTCAATCCAGACTCCGTGGTCTGTTGTTCTGTCGTATTTGGGTGTGCCGTTATCTTCGAGCACTCGGCGTGTTGTGTTGCTTCCTGGGGCCCTCTTTTTTGGCCCGTAAATGGACCTGGCCGGGCCATCCTTTTGGCGAGCATCTTTATGTGTGTCATGTGCCGGCTTGTGTGCAGCGCTGCTTGCCGCTCTTGGCCTATAATCTGGTCGTCTATCCGGCCAGGCGGCCTCTTTGATTTTTATGTGGTGGCTCTACAACCTCCTCGTCGAATTCGGGCAGCAGCTTGCGCTTCGGGTAGCTCTTTGCTTGGTGACTATTGCCGTATTTGTCTGTGGTTTTGAGTACTTTGCTCCACCTCATTCTGAGTACGTCTTCCGCTGTTTTGACCTTCCGTTTCTGCTTCTTCAAACTTCTTGCAATGGCGACGAGCTTTTTGTGAAGCTTCTTATGCTCCGGTGATGTGTTCGGCGTGAGATCGTCTGGACTGTTGTTTTCGCCGAGGATGGGTTGATCGTCTGATTCATCTTGTTCGGATGGTTGCTTTGTTGCATGTTTGTCGTCCACTGGTTTGCCCTGCTCTACGGCTGGGTCATTATGGGTGCTGTTGTAATCAAGGCAGGACTTCGGGCGGCGCTTGCGTCGCCGTTTTGGTTGTTTCTCGGGGGAATTATCCTTCGCTGCGTCCCATTGTTCCTCGTTATCGCTTCCTTTTGGTGTGTCCACCATGTATATGTCATGAGCTAAGGTGGCTTTCCAGTCCCCAATAGGTGCTGGTTCTTGGTCGTCTCCGGCATCGTCGTCCATACCGTCGATGTCTTCGGAGTCGTAATCTAGCATGTCGGTTAGATCGTCGACAGTGGCTATAAAGTTGGTGGTGGGTGGGCTTTGAATTTCTTCGTCGTCCGCATCCCAACCGTCCTGACCGCAGTCCGGCCAGGGCTCTCCTGGTAATGAGAGGTACTTTAGCGAATTCAGGATGTCGCCAAAGGGTCAGTGCTGAAAGATGTCCGCGGCGGTGAACTCCATGACCGGCGCCCAATCAGATTCGATTGGTAGGGGCGCAGGAGGTTCGGAGTCCGGCGAGGAGTCCGGCACCTCGAAGTCACAAGCTTTACAAGGGACAAAGTCAGTATTCGTCTCCATTGCCGTAGAGGTTGCAGCCCCCGAGGCAGTGTCTAGCCACCCGTCCTCGATCTGCGCGGTCGGCTCCGAACTAAGGGTCGGAGCGGACTCATGTGCAGCCTCCAGGGCACTGTCCGGCAGCAGAGCTAAATCATTTCCATCGTGACAGTGCGGCGCGCTCACCTGTGGCTCAAATCTGTTGAGGATCAAGTCCCCGCGGATGTTAGCCGTGAAGTTTAGACTTCCAAATCTGACCTGACGGCTAGGGGCGTAGCTTTCGATCTGCTCCAGATGGCCAAGTGAATTGGCCCGCAGTGCAAAGCCGCCGAACACGAAGATCTGTCCGGGGAGAAAAGTCTCACCCTGGACTGCGTCGTTGTTGATGATCGAAGGAGCCATCAAGCCTATCAGTGACGACACAGAGGAACTCTCAATGAAAGCACCAATGTCGGTGTCAAAACTGGCGGATCTCAGGTAGGGGGTCCCGAACTGTGCGTCTAGGCGGATGGTAACAGGAGACAAGGGACACGATGTTTTTACCCAGGTTCGGGCTCTCTCGATGGAGGTAAAACCCTACTCCTGCTTGATTAATATTGATGATATGGGTAGTACAAGAGTGGATCTACCACGAGATCAAGGAGGCTAAGCCCTAGAAGCTAGCCTATGGTATGATTGTTGTCATGGTTGTTCGTCCTATGGACTAAAACCCTCCGGTTTATATAGACACTGGAGAGGGCTAGGGTTACACAGAGTCGGTTACAATGGTAGGAGATCTACATATCCATATTGCCAAGCTTGCCTTCCACGCCAAGGAAAGTCCCATCCGGACACGGGACAAAGTCTTCAATCTTGTATCTTCATAGTCTTGGAGTCCGGCCGATGATGATAGTCCGGCTATCCGGACACCCCCTAGTCCAGGACTCCCTCAGTAATCTTTGGAAAGGGTCCTGGCGGACAACCTGTTCCGAAGGACGCTGACGGATGCGCGTCCATGTGGAAGAAGAAATCTATATTTTGGGACCTGCCCTATTGGAAAGACCTAGAGGTCCGCTCCGCAATCGACGTGATGCACGTGACCAAGAATCTTTGCATGAATCTGCTTGGCTTCTTGGGCGTGTATGGAAAGACAAAAGATACACCAGAGGCACGGGAGGACCAGCAACGTATGCACGGAAAATACAACATACATCAGGGTCAGGACAGCTACGCTCTTACCAAAGAAGAGAAGGAAATCTTCTTTGAATGCATGCTCAGCATGAAGGTACCGTCTGGCTTCTCGTCGAATATAAAGGGAATAATAAATATGGCAGAGAAAAAGTTCCAGAACCTAAAGTCTCATGACTACCACGTGACTATGACGCAACTGCTTCCGGTTGCATTGAGGGGGCTTCTACTGGAAAATGTTTGATTAGCCATTGTGAAGCTATGTGCATTCCTCAATGACATCTCTCAGAAGGTAATCAATCGAGAAATCATACCAAGGTTACAGAATGATTTGGTGCAATGTCTTGTCAGTTTTGAGTTGGTGTTCCCACCATCCTTCTTCAACATCATGACGCACGTCGTAGTTCACCTTTGCGAAGAGATTAACGTTTTGGGTCCTGTATTTCTACACAATATGTTCCCCTTTGAGAGGTTCATGGGAGTCTTGAAGAAATATGTTCATAACCGTGCTAGGCCAGAAGGAAGCATCACAAAGGGCCATGAAAATGAGGAGGTTATTGAGTTTTGTATTAACTTTATTCCTGACCTTAAGCCGATTGGTGTTCCTGAATCGCGGCATAAGGGCGGACTGGATGGAAAAGGCACGCTAGGAGGGGATCAAATAATATGTATGGACGGGCATTCTCTCACTGAAGCACACAACACAGTTCTATAGAATTCCGCCTTGGTGGCTCCGTATATGGAGGAACACAAGAATTTTCTACACTCCAAACACCCGGAGAAGTCTGACTACTGGATTACACGTGAACAAACGAGGACTTTCGTCGGTTGATTGCAGAAACGTGCCATGCACGATGGCGATATTGAAGATGACCTATGCTCGCTGTCCCAGTTACCATCTTCGAATATAATGACTTTCAAAGGGTACCAGATAAATGGGAATACATTTTACACGATCACCCAAGATAAGAAGAGCACCAACCAAAACAGTGGTGTCTACTTTGATGCAACAACCAATACGGGAAAGGAAACATATTATGGTTACATAGAGGACATATGGGAACTTAACTATGCAAATGGGTCAATATTACACGAGGTGGGGTAACGAAAGACCCGCAATACGGAACGACAATAGTGGATCTCAACAATCTTGCGTATGCAGAAGAACCATTCGTCCTAGCCAATGATGTGGTGCAGGTTTTTTATGTGAAAGACATGTTGTCGGTGTCAAAACCGGGGTATCTCGGGTAGGGGATCCCGAACTGTCCGTCTAGGTGGATGGTAACAGGAGACAAGGGACACGATGTTTTTACCCAGGTTCGGGCCCTCTCGATGGAGGTAAAACCCTACTCCTGCTTGATTAATATTGATGATATGGGTAGTACAAGAGTAGATCTACCACGAGATCAGAGAGGCTAAACCCTAGAAGCTAGCCTATGGTATGATTGTTGTTCGTCCTACGGACTAAAACCCTCCAGTTTATATAGACAACGGAGAGGGCTAGGGTTACACAGAGTCGGTTACAATGGGAGGAGATCTACATATCCGCATTGCAAAGCTTGCCTTCCACGCCAAGGAAAGCCCCATCCGGACACGGGAAGAAGTCTTCAATCTTGTATCTTCATAGTCCAGGAGTCCGGCCAAAGGTCATTGTCCGGTCATCCAGACACCCCCTAATCCGGGACTCCCTCAGTAGCCCCTGAACCAGGCTTCAATGACGACGAGTCTGGCACGCAAATTGTTTTCGACATTGCAAGGCGGGTTCCTCCTCCGAATACTTCGTAGAAGATGTTTGAACACAAGGATAGTGTCCGGCTCTGCAAAATAAGTTCCACATACCACCGTAGAGAGAATAATATTTGTACAAATCTAATCTGCTGACGTATTATGCAGCGTGACATCATGCCATGACCAAGCCTTTATTCGAATCGTTTTACTGTCCCACCTCAGCGTGTTTACCGAGGCGGTTTCCTTGGTACGTCTTGTCAAAGCAGAGATCGTGTCCCCTTATTCCGAGATTCTCATCAACACGGGCATGGGTAACCCAGTCGTGCCTGTTGGTATGTCTCCTCAATCGAAGGCGAGTCCCGAACGGTTACGGGGAGAGCTCTTGGTATTCAACCTCTTTATAAAGAGACCAAGGCTCGACTCCTTTCTTTCAATCTCAATCAAATCCGCCTCTCGCCTTGAGTTCCAACACCCAAAGCTTCAGATTCAGGCGCTTCGGACTTCCGATGATGTCCGACTCCGACCTTCAAGGCCGGCGGATGCCTACCTCCGTTACGGAAGAAGACGTGTTAAAGTTAAGAGACGCCAGGTATCTAACCAGCGAAATCTTGCATAGGCTGCCTGCTCAAGGGCAGGTCATTCCCACTCCCAAGCCTGGTGAGAGTGTGGTGTTCGCGTCTCACTTCCTTCGGGGGCTAGGCTTCCCGATTGACCCCTTCGTGAGGGGGCTCATGTTTTACTACGGGCTGGAATTTCCCACGACTTAGCTCCAGAGTCCATCCTCCATATCTCATCGTTCATTGTCGTGTGCGAGGCCTTCCTCCATATTACTCCTCACTTCGGATTGTGGCTCAAAACCTTCAAAGTAGACCCGAAGATGATCGAGGGGCAGCACGCGGATTGCCGACGGTCCATGGCCCGAGGGCTCTTTTCAAGAGGAGTTCGGCTCGTGGCAACAAGAATGGTTTTATATCACAGCTCCCAGGGGCACCAAATGGGTGGTGCCACCTACCTTTCGCTCGGGTCCCCCACCACATCTAGCATCATGGGTCAATAAAGGGCTTAACTGGGGGCCGTCCAAGGACGTTCCCTTGTTGCAGGGCCGCGTTCGAGACCTCCTAGAAAGAGATATCAATCTGGCCGTAGTGACGCAGGTTATGTTGATTCGCCGCATCCTGCCCTGCAAACGCCACCCCCTCCTCTTGTGGGAATTTAATCCGGAAGGACCACGAGCCCTCCAGCATTTTGTGGGCGTGACGCCCATGGAGATGTACAAATTGTTCTTCGGATCACAAGCAATGTGTCCGGACTAATCCGAGGACGCATGTCTGAGCTGCAATTCCCCGGACACTCAAGTAAGTAGCCCTGTACCCGGACACGCTATCCGTATATTTATCATAAAATTGCCCTTAAAAGAGATGTCCCTTAAACAGGAGTGGATAGCGAAAGAAAAGCTAATGAGGTGTCCAGCCCCCCTCCCTGAGACTACGCCGGATCCCGTGTTAACCAGGATGCTGGAGGTTGCGCATTTGGAAGAAGGCGAAGAGGGGAACAAGGAAACTACTGCCTCCCCGAAGGAGGCTATCAGGAAAGGAGGAATCGAGAATTCCTCTAACTAGGGGAAGAAGAGGACCGCCTCTGAAGACCGGGAGGCCATGGCCCCAAAGCGGGGGAAGAAATCTTCATCAGAGGGTCCGGCGCCGGGAGGTGCCTCGGCCGCATCGCGTCCCCAATGGGATCAGCTCTCCACCGAGCCGTAAGTAAAGAGGGGGGGTTTAAAATGAGAGATATCCCCGTTCTATTTCTGAGGAAGATAACCGAAATTTTACCTTGTAGTTCGGATCTCCGCCCTTCTCAGCAGAGCTCATCTTCAGGGGATCTTTGTCCAGAAATGATGGAGAGCGGAACGACTCCCCTTGCCGTACCGCCTTGCGAGGCGGGTGACCCTGAGGTGTCGTCACGGAGGGTTTCTCCAAATCCGGCAGGGCCAGAAGGCAGTCGTATGGCCCCCCAAGACGCTCCGTGTCCGACCTTCGAAGAAGGCCATCGGACGAGTCTGGCACCATCCGGTGCACGGTCAGAGGAGCTGAAGGATCTGCTCCGGTGAGAGTCTATCTCAGAAGAACACCGTGCGTTGATGGATACGGTGATTAGAAGGATTTCATCCGCGGAGAGCGGGTTGTACGAGGCCGTCAGGAGTTTATGGACAGGTTTTGAGTTACGTGAAATGATTTACCTTTTGACAGATCCGCATATATAAGATGCGTCCTGTATAGATAGTAGCCCCTGGGACTCGGTGCGTTGTCAAAAAGGACGGCGCACCGAGGATCATAATCCCAGGTATAATATTGCGCCTTTCCTATGTAGGTGGCGAAGTGTCCGATGGCTGGCCGGACTGATGAATTGGCCGAGCTAAAGCGGCAACTTGACGTGGCAGATGCCGACATCGCGCTTGTCAACAAGCAGCTTGACGAGGCACAAGGTATATAATTTCTCCGAAGACACCTGGTAAGAGGAGCTTGATGCCCCTACTTTACAACATATGTGCTTGATGCAAATGGTGCCGCTGCCATGGAGAACCTTCAGGCGGAACTTGCCCGAGCCAAGGAGCAGACCAGGAAAAGCGATGCGGCTGCCTTAAAGGTGGCTGAAGAGCTGAAAGCCGAACAGGCTGCTCACTGCCAAAGCAAGAAGGAAATGGCCGAGATGGCTGAAAAGTTGAAAAATGCTGCCGACCGCTGCAAGCTTCTTGAAAAAGAAGATTGGGTGGCACAGAAGGACCTAGAGAAGGTCACTACCGAGGCCAAGGATACTCGCTCTGCGATGAGAGCTATGAAGGAGGAGCTACGTCAGGCCAGAGATATCATGGCTGGAAAGCCCTATATGCTGCGGATGAAGTTCGGGGATCCTTAATATGCTCCTTTGGACCAGAAGTGGAGTGCGGCGAACACTTACCTGGACTTGGCGGCGAGTGCCGCGGACGCGGCCGAACACTTTCGCAATCAAAATGACCACAAAGTGGAGAAGCTTTTTTGGTTGCAGTTCCACAATCCAGAGCGCCCACTTTCAGTATCCGATTGTTTGGCCGCATGGGCGGAGCTGAATAGGTTATCCGGACTCGCCATGAATCATATGTGGCCGAAAAGGCCCGAGCCGAAGAGTTATTTTAGCTTGGTGCAGTAGTTCCTTGGTGCGGTGCCACATATTAATGCCATGAAGAGGTCGACGTGCATAGAGGGTGCACAGATGCCTCTTGCCCGTGTCAAGACATACTGGGAGGATATGAAGGCCAGTGCTGTTGCATCCCAAGATTCGGACGGAAGTCGAGTACCTCCCGAGCACTATTTTTAGGAAGTTCTGCAGGGCGCTCGTTTAATAGAGACGCAGTGCTCGAAGGATGTTATGTTCGAATAACATGTATCATTGTAAAACAATGTTTCGTTGGAATATAAAAGCTTTTTTTATACTTGTGCTTTCAAGAATTAGAATACCTCCTGTGCGGCCGTTAATGTATATGTGTATATAACCCGAAAGATGGCAGTCTTCGGCTTTAGCCCCCACGCATATAATGCGGGGGTGTTCACAGAAGGCGCATTTTCACATTTGATCCAACATCTTGCTCCTATAAAGGAGGTGAGAGCGCAGCGAACTAGGCAACCGGACTATAATGCTTTATCACTTTCACTTAGCCATAGGAGTTTGACAGTGGGGCTACTATATAGCCCCTAGGGGCACCGCGCTCACCCGAATTCGGGGCGCATGTGTGCCTGACCGGGAAACGGCCCTTCGTTAATGCGGAGGAATCCTTAAGATTCCGGCGGGTCATCGAGTGGTTGACCAGTCTCATGCTACATCATGACAGTCAGTTTTCGGCTTTCTCTACTGAGGTGCTCGCCTGGCCGAACCGGGGCACAATCGCAGTAGTTCTCCTGGTGCCGCCTTAGCCGATATTGCGGAACGTAAGGCAGCAAAACATAGGAGCCGGGCAAACCCAACATTTGACCAAAGACATGATTCGGAGCTAATGCATATAAGGCCAAACTTGAGACGCCGAACACTCCCTAAGGTATTCGGTCTTTATGAAGACGGGCGGAACAACGCCGTTGGTACGAAGCCCCTGGTGTCTAGGTACGCGCAAAATTTTGACGTGGCCACATGCCAAGACGCCAGCCTCCTCCTCGATTATAGAAAGAAACCGGGGGATGTTATCAACAAGAGACAGTAAAAAAGGTTTACACAGGGTCTTAATCCGAAAAGAATCCTTGGAACGGGTCCCTACTGCACGTCTGCGCATGTGTCTCCGTTGTGTCATATCCTGGACGGGTGTAGCACGGTGCTCATCTGTAAAAGAGAGGAACTTAGTTGAAGACAATTGTGCGAAAAGCTATGTTACATACGCGCGGAATTGAGCTTTATTGTCTCTTTTGTATACGCGCGGAGCCCCTTGTACAGGGGTATGCGGCTATTAAGCCCCTGTATGTTTACGCCGGACTCGTCTAACCATGTCCGGGGTCTGAATGACCTGTTTAGGTGCTTTGGTTAGTGAAGCCGGTTTAGTGTGTGGCTGTCAAGGCAGCCGCACAGTACTCCGCGCTCGAGGAACACTCGATATTTCCCTTTAATGAGATGATGCCTCGCGGACCAGCCATTTTAAGCGTAAGGGATGCATAATGCGGTATTGCATTAAAGCGGGCGAAAGCTTTGCGTCCCAGTAGTGCTTGATAGCCACTTGTAAATGCGGCGATGTGAAAGGTTAGCTTTTTGCTGCGGAAGTTGTCGGGGAAGCCGAACATAACTTCCAGCAGGAGAGAACCCGTATAATGGGTATCTGGGCCTTGCATTACCCCTTGAAAGGAAGTGTTGCCATGGTGAATTTTTGTTGGGTTTATCCCCATTTTGCGGACTATGTCCTCGTATAGCAGGTTTAGATCACTGATGCCGTCCATTAGGACGTGAGTAAAGTGGAGTCCGTCAATTATCGGATCTAATACCAAGGCAGTCCAGCCTGCGTTCCAGATACTTCTGGAGTAATCCTGATGGTCGAAGGTGATTGGTTGTAACAACCAGTGGCGGGACTCTTTTGGGACATGCCATATAGCGCGTAACTCTACAGGCGCCACTCCATTCTTCCCTTTTGTCACGTGAAGTGAGTTTACTGTTTTGACTTCTTGTGGGAACTTCTTTTGTTCTCCGGTGCTCTGCTTGTGGGGCTCGTCATCGTCCTCGCTTGGTATGTCGAGCCCCTTGTGCTCGCGGTAAGTTTGCCGGATTGCTTGAAGACCCAACAATCTCTGTGGGTATGGTTTGCAGGCTTCCCAGAAGTACTATGGATTTGGCATGTTTTGTCCAAGATGTTGTTTAGGTTAGATAGCTCGTCCCTGCTATCCTTGAGGGGCAGCTTTTTCTAATTCTGCTGAGAGCTTTTGAATTCGGCGTTGACTGCCGCGCTCTTCAGGCTGTTTCCCTTGGTTCGCCGCTGGTCCTTGCTACGTCGTGGTTTCCCGTTTCCATCCCTGACTTCGGATATACTTGGTTCGCTGGATGTCGGAGTAATGGGCCACGGGTAGGCTAACCCGAGTCCCAGAACCTTTCAAGACATCGGGGCAGGCTGTGCCCCTCAAGAAACCTAAGGCGACTCTCACCCATGCCGAGTCCCACAGGCGACTCCGAAGAAGCCGACTCTGGGGAGTCGGCCCGCGACTCCCAACCACCCGGTAATTAAAGGCGAGCATGGCCACAGTGCGCCGTACTCACGAAGATCTCCGCTCGGTGCGGCACTGTTGCCATGCCAGCCCTGACATCAGCCCTTGGGGCGGGGCCCTGTACCCACGATCTTCTGTCTGTACGGCCCGGAGACGACGGGCCTATCAGTCAGCGAGAATATAGAAGACAGCAAGAGCACCGAAAGTCGGACCTATTGGGAGTCGGCCCCCTGGAGTCGGCCGGCCCCTCCCATGGGCCCCACACGCCATTAACCAGACGCTACAGGGGAATGGCAACAGTGATCGCCCGTCAGGCAGCGGCACTGTCGCCATGACCCCACGACCAAGCCCGCGTCAGTAGAAGCACGGCTACAGTAATCCGCAGCCGACAAGACCTGCCCGCAGCGGACACAGGCTGACGCCCTCGTACCAGGCCAGTCGGCGGGACCCACCAGTCGGCGGGCCCCAGGAGTCGGCGGAGAAGACGGCACCTGAGAGACAGACGGCTGGGACCCGCACCCAGCCGGATTTACCATTGTAACCCTGGGGGGTAGGCCTATATAAACCCCCCAGGGCACCCATGCAAAGGGTTGGCATCCAGTAGCATTAGACAGAACTCAAAGGAGGGAGAGAACTAGCCTTGTCTTCTCCTTCCTCCAGAAACAGCTCTAGGAGCACCCTTGTATTCACTTTGCCTTAGTGATCATGCGGAGACCCCGCAGAGTAGCAGTAGGGGTGTTATCTCCTCGGAGTGCCCTGAAGCTGGGTAAGATCCGCCGGCGTGCATGTCTTCGCCTCATCCCGTTTCCAGGCACCGGCGATGTTCTACTCGCCCCCACCATGATAAGCCATCCTTTGGCATATGTCGCACCCAACCCCCGACATTTGGCGCCCACCGTCGTCCGGAGATTTGTTCTGGACGGGAACCCTCTTCCTCCCTGGCGAGCGCAGCCAGCCAGGCTCGCCAGACGGAGTCTGTATCGAGGCGCTACGCGGTGCTGAGGCCGCCTGTGCAGCGAGCAGCCTCGCCGAACTTGTCGGCGAGGTTTGACTCTCCAACGAGCCTGCATCCGACGCTAGCACGGGTGGCCCCGAGAGTCTCCTTGCGGGCCTCCTCGACCAACTCCACGTCGCCGGCAAGCCTGCCGTGGACTTGGAGTCCGTAGGCTCCACCGACCCGATGCTGGTCGACTCCGACGCCATGTCGCTTGACACTTTCCCCACCAACATGGTGGTCTATGACGAGCCGCTTCCTCACGAGGAGAGCGGCGGAAGCGCCGTCACGGAGGTGCTCGTCATCAGTCAAGATGAGCGCTCCAGTGAAGAAGCTCAGGACCCGCTCGCCGCGGCCCTGCAAGACCTAACTGTGCCCATCCCAGAGGACGCAGACGCCGAGATGATAGAGACACGCCGCCTTCAGATCATCGAGGGCGCCAAAAGGCTGGCGAGCATGAGGCGCTTGTTAGAAGCCTACCAACGCGAAATGGATCGTGCCGTGCGCGGCTCGCCGGCTCCGACTGGGCCGAGCCGCCTAGGCACGGTCCGGCAATGCGGCGCGACCATCGCCGACTTTTTCGGGGCTAAACGGCCCGTATACGCCACCCCTGCGGAGAACATCCGTGTCGCCCAAGCGGCGACTGACGAGCTGAAGAATTTCGAGGGCGAAGAGCGCCGCATGATGACGGAGCGAGTCCAGCAGCTCCTGGACGCGGTTGCTATGCAGAACGCGGCCGGCGGCCACGCGGATGCGCTGCAGCAACCGAATGATGACTTGCCTCCCCGCCGAGATCAAAGCGCGACATCTCGGACGCCGACTGGAGGGGTCCGCGGAAGGAAAGAAAAAGAGCCGGCTGTCAGTCACAGTCGGACTCGCATCACCATTGAGCGCGACCAAGACGGCCGGCCGAGAGCGGTGGAGCAGCGGGACGACTACCTGCCTCCCCCACCCAGAAGAGAACAGAGAGTTTCCCGCCGCCTGTTGAGCATCCGACTCTCGGTGGCCGCCTTGGCCGCCGAGAGGGAGTCAGAGAGAATGACGCCCGCTATCGGATCGACCGACTCCACCGATCCCTGGCGCTAGAAGAAGAAGACGAGCTGGGTCCGCCTTGCTTTGGACCCCGCATCCGAGACAAGCCCTTCCCCAAAGGGTTCACGCTCCCCCGAGACAAACCCAAGTACACCGGCTCCGTAAAGCCAGAAGACTGGCTAATTGATTACTCCACGGCCGTCAGCATAGCGAACGGCAACAAGCGAGTCGCCATGAAGTACGTTCCACTCATGCTCCAGGGCACGGCCTGGACATGGTTGAACATCCCGAAGCTCCGGAGCATCAACAGCTGGGTCGACTTCACCGAAGCCTTCATCCGCAACTTCACGAGCACGTACAAGCGACCTCCCAAGCCGCGCCAGCTTTCCTTGTGCGTGCAAGGCCCTGATGAGTCGACACGCGACTACCTCACGCGCTGGGGCGAGCTTTGGAACTCTTGCGAGGGCGTGCACAAGGTGCAGGCTATCGAGTACTTCACTACCGTGTGCCGAGAAGGCACCCTCCTCAAGCACAGGCTCCTCTGCGACGAGCCAGAAACCCTCGACAAACTGCTGGTCATAGCAGACAAGTACGCCACAGCCGACTCCTCCATGAAGACAGAGATTCAAGTCAATGCGGCTGGCAAAGTGGCCCCTCAAGCCCCCAGAACACCAGTTGGAGACACTAGTCGGCGATAACAACAGAGCGACAACAAACGCCAGGCCCAATAGCTGACTTCCAGCAGTCGGCAGGTTGCAACAGTCGAAGATCAACAGCCGGAGGGGCAGCCTCCGGCCAAACGGCAGAAAGGCGGCAAGTCCAATTGGTTGTCGGCCTTTTCCTATGAGCAGACTCTGGATGGTCCCTGCAAGTTCCACAGTGGCGCGAAGCCTTCAAATCATACCACCCGAAAGTGCCACTGGCTCACCAGAATCGCCAAGGGAGACGACCTTCTTCCCCCTCCGCCTGCTGGGCTGCCGCCTCCACCGCTGCCCCAGCAGCCGGCTGCTCGGCCAGTCGGAGCAGCGCAAGACGAGTACCCAGAAGAGCATGGAGCCTATGTGGTGTTCACCAGTGTGGCTGATGATCGACGCAGCAGACGGCAGCAGCAACAAGAAGTAAATGCAGTGGCAACAAATACTCCAGAGTTCATGCATTGGTCCGAGAGGCCTATTAGTTGGAGCAGAGCGGATCACCCAGAGGTGATGCCAAATCCGGGCTCCTATGCCCTGGTCCTAGGTGCCACCTTGGCCACTAATAGGCGGGCCGCCCGCTTTTCGAGAGTGCTGATAGACGGAGGTAGTAGCATCAACATCCTATACAAAGATACCATGGAGAAGCTAGGAATCAAGCGAAGATAGCTGCAGAGCAGCCGGACCGTGTTCCATGGTATTGTACCCGGCCTTTCCTGCTCACCAATCGGCAAGATCATGATAGACGCCCTCTTCGGAGACAAAGATCATTTCCGCCGACAGTCGGTCTGGTTCGAAGTAGTGGACCTTAAAAGCCCATACCACGCACTGCTTGGCCGACCTGCCTTGGCCAAGTTCATGGCGGTTCCTCACTATGCCTACCTCAAGATGAAGATGCCGAGTTCCAAGGAAATTCTGACCGTAGCTGGCGACTACAGGGAGTTGTCCGCCTGCGCGGCCAAGAGCAGCCGGCTGGCCGAGTCCCTGGTGATCGCAGCTGAGAAGCGGCTCCTTGATCGGGTCGTGGCGATGGCCGGAAAACAGCCAGAAATGTCGCCTGACCCCAAAGAGTCGGAAGCTAAAGGTTCGTTCAAGCCGGCCAAAGAGACCAAGAAGATACCCTTGGACCCGAAACACCCAGAGAGGTACGCTGTCATGGGTACAAACCTTGACAGCAAATAGGAAGGCGAGCTCGTCGATTTCCTCCGTGAGAATCGAGACATCTTTGCATGGTCCCCCAAAGACATGCCGGGTGTACCGACGGAATTCGCCGAGCACAAGCTACATGTCAGGCCAGATGTGAAACCCGTCAGACAGCCCTTGCGCCGCCTGTTAGAAGAGAAGAGAAGAGTTGTTGGAGAAGAGATAGCCCGGCTTCTTGCGGCCGGCTTCATCATGGAGGTGTTTTTTCCAGAGTGGCTGGCAAACCCGGTTTTGGTACTGAAGAAGAACAAGCAGTGGCGGATGTGCATTGATTACACAAGCCTCAACAAAGCCTGCCCAAAGGATCCGTTTGCCGTGCCAAGAATTGATCAGGTGATAGACTCGACAGCCGGGTGTGAGCTGTTGAGTTTCTTAGATGCATATTCAGGATATCACCAGATCAAGCTGAACCCGGTAGACAGACTGAAGACCGCCTTCATCATGCCATTCGGAGCCTTCTGCTACCTGACTATCACGTTCGGCTTGAGGAATGCCGGCGCCACCTTTCAGTGTTGCATGCAGAAGTGCCTCCTCAAGCAACTCGGCAGGAATGCCCATGTCTACGTGGATGAGGTGGTGGTGAAGACAGAGAAGCGTGGGATGCTGCTGGAAGACCTCAAGGAAACCTTTGAGAACTTGCGCCGGTTCCAGATCAAGCTTAACCCTGAGAAGTGCGTTTTTGGAGTACCAGCCGGCCAACTCCTTGGCTTCCTGGTCTCCGAACGCGGCATAGAGTGCAACCCTGTGAAGATCAAGGCCATCGAGAGAATGGAAGTACCCAGCCGACTGTTAGATGTGCAGAAGTTCACCGGCTGCTTGGCGTCCATCAGCCGATTCATCAGTCGGCTGGGCGAGAAGGCTCTCCCTTTGTATCAATTGATGAAGAAGATCACCTTTTTCGAGTGGAATCACAAGGCGGATGAAGCATTTCTCCAGCTGAAGAAGATGTTGACTACTCCCCCTGTGTTGGCGGCTCTAACTCCTAAAGAGCCCATGCTCCTGTACATCGCTGCCACCAGCCGAGTGGTCAGCACAGTTATTGTAGTCGAACGCAAAGAGGAAGGCAAGGCGCTCCCTGTCCAGAGACCGGTATATTACCTGAGCGAGGTACTGTCGACCTCCAAGCAGAACTACCCCCACTACCAGAAGATGTGCTACGGTGTGCATTTTGCCGCCAAGAAGCTGAAGCCCTACTTTCAAGAGCATCCAATCACTGTGGTTTGCACGGCCTCGCTGGCCGAGATCATTGGAAGCGGAGACGCCTCTGGCCGAGTAGCCAAATGGTCCATAGATCTGGCTCCTTACACCATCTACTACCAGCCACGCACCGCCATCAAGTCGCAAGCACTGGCCGACTTCCTCGTCGACTGGGCCGAGACCAAGTACCTGCCGCCGGCGCCCGACTCCACCCATTGGCGGATGCATTTCGACGGCTTCAAGATGCGCACCGGCCTGGGAGCCGGCGTCATCCTCACCTCCCCCAAGGCGACAAGCTCAAGTATGTGCTGCAGATCCACTTCGCCACCTCCAACAACATCACCGAATACGAGGCGCTCATTCACGGACTCCGGCTTGCCAAAGAACTCGGCATTTGCCATATCCTGTGCTATGGCGACTCCGATTTGATGGTCCAGCAGTCATCTGGCGACTGGGACGCCAAAGATGCAAACATGGCGAGCTACCGTTTCCTGGTGCATCAACTCAGCGGATACTTCGAGGGGTGCGAGTTCCTTCACGTGCCAAGAATCGACAACGATCAAGCAGACGCCTTGGCACGAATCGGCTCCACCCGCCAAGCAATACCGTCCGGCGTCGCTCTTCAGCGCCTCTTTAAGCCGTCTATAAAGCCTTCACCAGAATCAGACTCCATCTTTGTGCCGGCTCCTCCCGAAGAAGTCAGATCCGACTCAAGAGCCCCAGCAGACGGCCCCAAGAAAATTACAGTCGAAGCCAGCCCGGGGACTTCAGAACCCGCCCCGGGGACTGCGCCAATCGGCCCGGGGACTGTGCCAGTCGGCCCGGGGACTGCGCCAGTCGGCCCGGGCACTTCGTCAATCCAGCAAGCGGCCGCAGAATCCAGCCTGCCGCCTCCCAGCCCAGCCGCCCTTGTCCAAGTCGCTGTGGCGACGGTTGAAGAAATAGCAGCACCCTCATGGATGTAGCCCATCCTCAAGTTTCTAGTGAACAGAGAGCTGCCAGCTGATGAGATCTCGGCTCGGCAAGTGCAACGCCGAGCGGCAGCATACACCATAATCAACAGAGAGCTGGTCAGGCGCAGTGTCACCGGTGTCTACCAGCGCTGCATAGAGCCAGAACAAGGCCAAGCAATTCTCAGAGACATTCATCAGGGCGAGTGTGGCCACCATGCAGCATCAAGAGCACTCGTCGCCAAAGCCTTTCGGCACGGTTTCTTCTGGCCGACTTCCCTGGAAGAGGCTAAGGAGTTCGTCCAAAAATGCAAGGGATGCCAGAAGTTCCGCTCCAAGCCACTTCAGCCGGCTTCCGCGCTGAAGACAATCCCCATCTCCTGGCCCTTTGCAGTTTGGGGCCTGGACATGGTGGGACCATTCAAGACGGCCCGAGGCGGCCTAACTCACCTGCTTGTCGCGGTGGACAAGTTCACCAAGTGGATAGAAGCAAAGCCCATCAAGAAGTTGAACGGTCCGACTGCAGTGACTTTCATCACCGACATCACGGTGCGGTACGGCATATCGCACAGCATCATCACCGACAACGGCACAAATTTCGCCAAAGGCGCCTTGGCCCGTTTCTGCGCGACACAGGGCATCCGAATGGACTTAGCGTCCGTTGCCCATCCGCAGTCAAACGGCCAGGTGGAGCGAGAAAACGGCCTCATCCTGTCCGGAATCAAGCCTCGACTGGTCGAACCACTCGAGCGTTTGGCCGGCTGTTGGCTTGAGGAGCTGCCAGCCGTCCTCTAGAGTCTGCGTACGACTCCAAACAAGTAAACTGGCTTCACGCCTTTCTTCCTCGTCTACGGTGCCGAAGCCGTCATCCCGACGGACATAGAATTCGACTCTCCACGAGTCACCATGTACACCGAAGAGGAAGCTGAAGAAGCACGTCAAGACGGCGTCGACCTGCTGGAAGAGGGCCGGCTGTTGGCACTCAGCCGGTCCGGCATCTACCAGCAGAGTCTGCGCCGATACTACAACCGAAAGGTCAGGCCGAGATCGTATCAAGAGGGCGACCTTGTGCTCCGGCTGATTCAGCGAACAGCCGGCCAGCACAAGTTGTCGGCGCCTTGGGAAGGCCCCTTCATCATCAGCAAAGTGCTGGGAAACGGCTCCTACTACCTAATTGACGCTCAGAAGCCTCGAGCGCGCAAGAGGGACGACTCCGGCTAGGAGTCAGAACGGCCATGGAACGCAAATCTTCTCCAAAGATTTTACAGTTAATGTAGTATGTACCACGCTATCCTTTGTGTTAAAGTACCGAGACCTTGGGCCCCCGAGGCGAGCTCGGGACTGCCCCTTTTTTGTTATCTGCATGATAAGAATTGTGCCTCCGAGTATGCTACTCTTTTGTCATGCCGCTTGGCACCGGGTTCGACTAGTCGGCCTGGGGACTGGCCATCTTGCGCTATGAAATGCTTCCTGCAGTCGGACAAGTAGTGTGCTGCGCTTAAGCCGTCTCCTGTCGAAAGCCGCAGCTCGCAGAGCGACTGTTGGTAGGCAGAGAATAAGCAAGAACGAGCGCACACACGAAAAAATGGCTAAGGACTCAAAACGTGTGCATAGCCCAAGCCGGCTCCCAGCCTCTCTTCGCGGAGCCGACTCTCGAATAGTCGGCTCACCGCCCTCTATCCCACTTGTTAAAAAACTCTAAAAGGCGAAGTAGTTGCCTTCCCTAAAGTAGCCAAGCTGTTGACTTACGGCAGTCCGCGGAGCGGCTGTCCGTCTGGCAAAGCAGCGAATATGGGAAGGCGGCAAAGGAAAAAGCCAAAAAGAGCAATAAGCAAGGAAAGATAGAAGGCAGATAGATATTTACATAGCAAAGGCCTCTGGCCGAGTTCAAAATACACCCCGCGGGTGGAATTGTGCAAATTAACAAGTTCTTCAAAGACTATGAAAACAGATAAAATAAGGACAAGACGGCAGCCTAAGGAGCAGCAGACGGGTTCGGCGGGTCAGCGGAGATGGCGGTGCCAGGCGCTGGAGCGGCCGGCTTGGCAGTCTCGGCTCGACTGTCTCTGGCGGCAGCCGGCCCGGTTGGATGCGGCTCGTTGCTGGAGGCACGATCGAGGTGAGGCTGGTCGTCCGCTCCGTCTTCTGGTGCCTCCGTCTCGTCTTCGTCCCCCGCCTCGTCTTCCTCCTCGGTGCTGGAGCCGATCACCTCCGCCGAGTCCTCGTCGTAGTCGGGGTTCATCCCAAACCACACCGGAGGCACCTCCTCACCGTTCGCGGCCCGCTCAGGAACGAAGACGCTGGTGTCGGTGTAGTCGGCGATCGCCGCCACATGCTCGATGAGGGCGCCTTCCACAGCCGCCAGTTCTGCCTGGGCCTCTGACCGGAACGCGGCCAGCCGGTCCAGGTCCAGCCCTGGATACCAAGCCTTGACGAATTCCAAGCCCTGGCACGCTCCAGCCCGGGCCGAGGAACCCTTCCAAGCCTTAAGACGGCCGGCCGCGACCTCCAGCCAGTCGGCAGTTCGACTGGCGGTGCGCAGAGCTGGCATGCCTGGCCACAGGGCGGAGATTGCCTGGGCCCCGGCACATTGAAGCCGGCGCAGCAGCTGATGAGCCGGCCGCAGACGGGTCTCGATACTCAGTAGCTGCTCGTCGACGGTCAGGGGGGCGTTGGCGGTGATTTCCTCGCCATTCGCCCTCTGCGCCTCGCGATCAGCCTCGATGGATCGATTGACCGCTTGCGAGTGGCCAGGGAAGAAGTCTACCCAAAACAGAAAGAAGAAGAGAGAAAATCAGCAGTCGGCCTGACTTGCAGTCGGCAGCTCAAGGAAAGAAAGAAAAGAAACTCACCATCGACGATGTCCTCGATCTCGTGGAAGCCGGAAGTCAGCATCACCTCCCTTTCGGTCCAGGAGGAGCGCTCCATCTCGAACTCGGCCAGGAGAGCGGTCTCTTTCTTCCCCGCCTCGTCCTGAGCCGCCTTCAGCAGCTCCTTCTGCTCCGCCAACTGCTCGGCCAGCAAGTCGCGCTCTTTGGCGAGCTTGCTGCACTCCTCCTCCTTGGCACGAAGGGCCGTGCTAAATTCGCCCAACTGTTTTAGAAGAGCGGCGTTGGCCTCTGAAAAACAAAGAGAAAAGACGTTAAGTCATCAGCAGCAAAGGTCGCCGGGAAGTGCCGGCCCGACTGCTCAGCAGTCGGCCCGAATCTCGGGGACTACAGCCCGCGGGTGCGGCAGCACGCCCCCGCGGAAAAGAAGAAGAACTTACTCTGGCTCTCCGACAAGTCGGAAGTCCGCTTCTCCAGCTGCTCAACGTTACGTTTGTAGGCGGTGACGCGGAGGTTGTGGTACTCCTGCGATCAAAAACCAGACAAACACAAAAATGAGGAACTCGCCAGATTGATTTCCGGGCCGCCTGCGCAGCAGCCGGGCCGAAACTCGGGGACTACACCCAGTGGGTGCGCCGGCGCGCCCCCACAGAGAAGAATGAGGAAAGGCAAAGTCAAAAAGGAAAACATACTCGAATAGATGCCCGCGACGCCAGATGCGCCCTGGTGCAGCCCTGGATGGCTTCTCCTTCAGCTCGCAGCTTCTCCTGCACATCCAGGAGCGCCTGGTTCAGCGGACCGTCGCCGCCTCCTCGCACCCATACAGTAGGCGCAACACTTGATGCCTCAGCATCTGGAATGGCCGAGCTAGCGGCGCCGGCTTCCAAGGGACGCGGCGCCGAGACCGCCTTCGCAAGACGACGGCGCGCCGGTGAGGCGACTTGGAGAAGCAGCCTCGCCACCACCTCGTCCTCAGCCGGTGGCACCGGAGGGCCCGCCGGCCGCTTGCCATGCGGTGGAGGCGGCGGTAGTGGCGAGGCCGTGCCCAACGCAGAGGCCTCACCTCTGTCCCTCTCTACGATGGAGTGCTCCCCGCCGACTTCTCCAGTCTACCCCGTGAACTCTGGGGGCGGTGGCGCGGAGTTCAACGGGACGACAAGCAACGCCGAGCGGCCTCCGCCAACTTCTTATGGGCAAAGGCCGCTGCCTTCTCGGCCTCCGCCTTCTCCAGATGGTCGGCCTCTTCCTCGTGGCGCTTCTCCCGCGTGTTGCACTCCGTCGCCTCCCGGAGGTCGGCGGCATGGTCAATCCGCCGGGTGTTGGCGGACGTCTCGGCTTCCTCCCGCTTGGTCGCGGCGACCGCCCCCTTGAACTTTTTCGGCCGACCGCCGAGCGAACTCGGCACGGCCCGGCGCTTCTTCGCACCGACTTGACCGGCCAAGCCGGCGGAGGAACTCGCGCCTGGATGGCCGGCTTTCGGTTGGCGGCGCGGGATGACCTCGCCGTCACCCTCGTCCTCTGGCCAGTCGGCGAAGGTCGCCGAGGGCTGGAGTCCGCCTTCCGCCCCTCCTCCCCCGCCTTCGGCGTAGGCTTCCATCACCGGCGCCCCCAAGTCGGGGTCGTCGATATCGTTCTCCGCGCGGTCTGGAGCGAACTCGTGGGGCTGCCCGGTGGCGCCGGCTGCAGGCTGGATGAGGGGGTTCTGACTCAGAGAACCAAGAAGATCAGAAGTCGGATTCGACTATGGAGAAAAACAGAAGTAAAAGATTTGACTTACCACAGGCGGGGGGTTGGCACGCGAGTACGGCTCCTTGCCGAACTGCCAGTCTTCCGCGAGCTCATAGTTCGCGATGTGGTTCACCATGTTCCCCACCTCCGTGTGGGGTATCTCCCAGGTGCTCATCCGGCTCGGGTCTCAGCGGTCGCTCATCTGACAGATCAGATGAGGTCGGCCTTGGAGTGGGAGGACTCGGCGCGCCACGAAGGCGGCCAGCAAGTCAGCCCCAACCAAGCCTTCCGACCGCGACAGCACTCAAAGTCAGGCAACAGCGGCGGTGCCGGCAGGAGACAGCGTCTTGGCCCGATTCGACCAGCTGGGAAGCCTCCCAGCCGGCGCGCCGGCTTCATAGTGTGGCAGGTTGATCCAGTCGCCTTCTGTGGCAACGTTCTTCACGTAGAAGTACGAACGCTGCCACATCTTCACCGACTTGATCAGCGCGATGGAGGGGAAGGGGTTGTCGGCAGTCGACCTGCGCATGGCAATGAAGGCGCCGCACTGGGCCGGTATGCCGGCGACGTGCGTGCCGAGCTTCGACTGGCAGAACTCTCCCCACAGCTCGAGGGTGGGGAGAACGCCGAGAAAACCCTCGCACAGGGTGGCGAAGGTGGCCAGCAGCACCACCGTGTTTGGGGTGAGGTGGTGCAGCCGGAGTCCGTTGAATTCCAAGAACGAGCGGAGGAAGCCGCTCGCCGGCAGGCCCATGCCGCGCATGAGGTGTGAGCAGAATATGACCCGCCCTCCCTCCTCCGGTGCCGGCGTTATCTCCCCCTCCGGTGCGGTGCGGGCTCGCACCAGGTGCGCGCCGGGGAGCCAGCGCGTCCTGGGGAGGTGCTTGATGGCGTCATCATCCACCCGGGAACCATCCCACGCGCCGGAGCGGACAGCAGAGGCCGCGGCGGAGGAAGAGCTCATTGTTACGGAGCGGTGCGGCGTGGTGCGGCAAAGGCAGGAAGAAGGAGAGGAAGGAGGAAGTAGGGGAAGCAGGGAAGAACGAGCGCGCTTCGCCGTCCCGCTTCCCCCGCCTATTTATAGCCTCAAAGGTTGAGAAGCTGATGGGGCGGCATGGGGATTAACTGCGTGCAGGACCCCACGCCCCCCACGATTTACCCACGAAGTTACTGCGCGCAGTAACAACGTGGGAAACCCAACCGCCCGCACGGTCACAACAGATCCGTTCCCGCGCCGAGGCGAGGTAGTGGCGGGCCCCGCCTGACGGCCAGTCCCGTCACATGCGTGGGCAGGCAGATTGCCCTTGCCACATGGCGCCACGCGACGGGGCCGAGGCAGCGACCGCGGGAAGCGTATCAAGCACGCCGCCTGGTTCCCGCCGCGACGCACGAAACTCCTCGAGAGGCAAGACGGCACTCGGTGGATCCGACTCCAGCTAGTCAGATTGAAGCAAGACGGCCCTCGATGGATCCGACTCCAGCTAGTCAGATTGAAGCAAGACGGCCCTTTGTGAGCCCGACTCCAACCGGTCGGCCTGAAGGAAGACGGCTATCAAGGCCTGCATTCCCTCTTCGGAAGAAAGAAACTGCTGAGGCACGCGACGAATCAACCTTGGAGCCTCACCAGCTTCAGGGACTATTGTCGGAGTAATGGGCCACGGGTAGGCTAACCCGAGTCCCAGAACCTTTCAAGACATCGGGGAAGGCTGCGCCCCTCAAGAAACCTAAGGCGACTCTCACCCAAGCCGAGTCCCAGAGGCGACTCCGAAGAAGCCGACTATGGGGAGTTGGCCCGCGACTCCCAACCACCCGGGAATTAAAGGCGAGCATGTCCACAGTGTGCCGTACTCAAGGAGATCTCCGCCCGGCGCGGCACTGTTGCCATGCCAGGCCTGACATCAGCCCTTGGGGCGGGGCCCTGTACCCACGATCTCCTGTTTGTATGGCCCGGAGACGGCGGGCCTATCAGTCAGCGAGAATATAGAAGACAGCAAGAGCACCGAAAGTCGAACCCGTTGGGAGTCGCCCCCCTGGAGTCGGCCGGCCCCTCCCACGGGCCCCGCACGCCATTAACCAGACGCGACAGGGGAATGGCAACAGTGATCGCCCGTCAGGCAGCGGCACTGTCGCCATGACCCCACGACAAAGCTCGCGTCATTAGAAGCACGACTACAATAATCTTCAGCCGGCAAGACCCGCCGCGGCGGACACGGGCTGACGCGCTCGTACCAGGCCAGTCGGCGGGACCCACCAGTTGGCGGGCCCCAGGAGTCTGCAGAGAAGACGACACCTGAGAGACGGACGGCTGGGACCCGTGCCCAGCCGGATTACCATTGTAACCCTGGGGGGTAGGCCTATATAAACCCTCCAGGGCACCCATGCAAAGGGTAGGCATCCAGTAGCATTAGACAAAATGCAAAGGAGGGAGAGAACTAGCCTTGTCTTCTCCTTCCTCCAGAAACAGCTCTAGGAGCACCCTTGTATTCACTTTGCCTTAGTGATCATGCGGAGACCCCGCAGAGCAGCAGTAGGGGTGTTATCTCCTCGGAGTGCCCTGAAGCTGGGTAAGATCCACCGGTGTGCATGTCTTCGCCTCATCCCGTTTCCAGGCACCGGCGATGTACTACTCGCCCCCACCATGATAAGACATCCTTTGGCATATGTCGCACCCAACCCCCGACACTGGAGCTGCTTCTTGCCAACCAGCTATCCTCTCCTGCACAAAAGCGGGTCAAGAGGCATGTTAATGCGGCCATTGTTCTTGGCTTTTCTTGGCCGAGGTGTCTGGCAAGCCATTCATCTCGAACACTGTGTTTGAAAGCTGCTAAGGCTTCGGCGTCCGGACAGTCGACTATCTGGTTCTTTTTAGTAAGAAATCTATTCCAGAGTTTCCGGGCTGACTCTCCGGGTTGTTGAGGTATATGACTTAGATCGTCTGCATCCGGAGGTCGGACATAAGTCCCTTGAAAATTTGCCTGAAAAGCGTCCTCGAGCTCTTCCCAACTTCCTATGGTGTTTTCGGGAAGGCTTTTAAGCCAATGCCGGGCTGGCGCTTTGAGCTTGAGGGGTAAATATTTTATGGCATGGAGGTCATCTCCTCTGGCCATGTGTATGTGGAGGATATAACCCTCAATCCAGACTCCGGGGTCTGTTGTTCCGTCGTATGCCTCTATGTTTACGGGTTTGAATCTCGCTGGAAATTCATTGTTCAGCACCTCATCGGTGAAACATAGGGGGTGTGCAGCACCCCTGTATTTGGGTGTGCCGTGATGTTCGGATACTTGTTGAGTTGCATTGCTTACTAGAGCTTGCTTTCTTGGCCCGTAGATAGATCTGGCTGGGACGTCTTTTTGATGTGAGTCCTTGTGCGGATCGCGTGCCGGCTTGAGTGCGGCGCCCATTGCCGCTCTATGTTGGCCATGGGGTTGTTTATCCGACCGGGTGTCTTCTTTTTTTTTGATTGCGGGGCTCTAAGGCCTCCTCATAAAATTCCGGCAGTAATTTTCTCTTCTGATAGCTCTTTGTGTGACGACTATCGTCGTATTTGTCTGCGGTGTTGAATACTTTGCCCCATCTAAATCTGAGTGCATCTTCCGCTGTTTTGAGCTTCCGCTTCTGCTTTTTCAGGCTATGCGCAGTGGCGACGAGCCTTTTGTGGAGGTTCTTCTGCTCCAGCAACTTGTCCGGCGTGGGGTCGTCCGGACTATTATCTTCACCAGGGACGGGTTGTTCAGTTTGTTTATCCAATTTGCCCTGTTCGGACGGTTGCTCGATGGCATGTTCGTCGTCCGCCGGTTCACCCTGCTCTATGGTTGGGTCTCTGTCGAGGTAGGGTTTGGCGCGGTGCTTACGCCGCCGCTTTGATTGCTTTTCGAGGGAATGATCCCTTGTCGCGTCCCTTTGTTCCTCGTCGTCGTTTCTTTTAGGTGTGTCCACCATGTATACATTGTGAGATGAGGTGGTTGTCCAGTGCCCTGTAGGCGCTGGTTCTTGGTCGTCTCCTTCATCGGCGTCCATACCATCGATGTCTTCGGAGTCGAAGTCGAGCATGTCGGCTAAATCATCGATAGTGGCTACAAAGTGGGCGGTGGGTGGGCTTCGAATTTGATTCGTCATCCGCATCCCCACCTTGCTGACCATAGTCCGGCCAGGGATCTCCTGCTAAAGAGAGAGACTGTTGTGAATTCAAAATGTCGCCGAAGGGCGAGTGCTGAAAGATGTTCGCGGTGGCGAAGTCCATGATCGGCGCCCAATCGGGTTCGATCGGCAGGGGTGCGGAAGGTTCGGAGTCTGGATAGGAGTCCGGTACCTTGAAGTCGCGAGCTTCGCAAAGGACAAGACTGGTGTTCGGCTCGATCGTCGTAGAGATTGCAGCCCCCGAGGCGGTGTCCAGCCATCCGTCCTCGATTGGCGCAGTCGGTTCCGAACTAAGGGTCGGAGCAAACACTGGGGCGGCCTTCTAGGCACTGTCCGATGGCAGAGCTAGATCATGCCCATCATGACAGTGCGGCGCGCTCGGCTGTGGCTCGAACCGTCGAAGATCAAGTCTCCGCGGATGTCAGCTGTGTAGTTCAAACTTCCAAATCTGACCTGATGGCCAGGGGCGTAGCTTTCGATCTGCTCCAGATGGCCAAGCGAATTGGCCCGCAGTGCAAACCCGCCGAATATGAAGATCTGTCCGGGGAAAAAAGTCTCACCCTAGAAGCTAGCCTATGGTATGATTGATGATCAGAGAAGCCATCGGGCCTAAAGGTGACGACACAGAGGAACTCTCAATGAAAGCACCAATGTCGGTGTCAAAACCGGCGGATCTCGGGTAGGGGGTCCCGAACTATGCGTTTAGGCGGATGGTAACAGGAGACAAGGGACACGATGTTTTTATCCAGGTTCGGGCCCTCTCGATGCAGGTAAAACCCTAATCCTGCTTGATTAATATTGATGATATGGGTAGTACAAGAGTAGATCTACACGAGATCAGAGAGGCTAAACCCTAGAAGCTAGCCTATGGTATGATTGTTGTTCGTCCTACGGACTAAAACCCTCCGGTTTACATAGACACCGGAGAGGGCTAGGGTTACACAGAGTCGGTTACAATGGGAGGAGATCTACATATCCGTATCGCCATGCTTGCCTTCCACGCCAAGGAAAGCCCCATCCGGACACGGGACGAAGTCTTCAATCTTGTATCTTCATAGTCTAGGAGTCCGGCCAAAGGTCATAGTCTGGTCATTCGGACACCCCCTAATCTGGGACTCCCTCACATGTCTACCAGGACGAGAAAAAGAAAAGATAAGGAAGCGAATGGATCATACGACGAGCCAAAGCGCCACATAGTTCTTTCAGGGAAAAGAAACATCGTGGGAGTGGATGACAAGACAGACATGTCAGAATATTATGAAAAGTTTGATGAAATTGCTCCATTCGCAGTGAATATTGACCCAAGCATCCAATTAAATGATGAAGATTTTCCATGGCTACGGTGCAAAGGGACACACGCGAAGAAAAAGTTTCACACCCAAAGATCCGGGATGTGATCGCTTCACTATCATCACTTTCTTCTGTGTTTAACACCCAGGAGGGAAACTCTGTAATAGTTAGGGTAGTTATGTGTTTTGGCATTTGAAATGCGAAGAAATTTTATGTGCAAACAAATTCTTTCATGCATTTACTATGTCTTTCGAAGTATCAGGGTTTCGGACGAAAACTCATCTGTTACAAAGGCATTTCATTTTTCAAATAACCTAAGCATTACCAAATTGAATATAATGATAAAACACAATAATATTAAACATAAGAAAAAAGAATTAGAGAAAAATCTTTTTTCAAAGTTAAGTTATTCACAAACTAGTGATTCACACAAAATTTCAAATAATTCAAAATTTAAATTATTCAAATTTGAAAACTACCGGCACTAACAGAAAGTTTGTAACTTTTTGTACCTAAAGCAAAAATATTCAGAAAGAAACTCTAAATACAGCAAAAAAACAACTCAAAAATAAATAAAACAAAAATATATAAAGCAAAAAAATTAAGAAAATAAAAAAGCCCGCCTACTGGGCCAAAGCGGCCTGCATATGAGTAGAAACACAATCTTCTATTGGGCCAGGATGCAGGCCCGCAAAGGCCCAGTAGGCCCATAGGGCAGCACTGAACAGGTAGGCCCAGTAGGCCTGCTTACGAGAGGATCTCGAGAGAGCTACCGCACTAGGGCTTATAAATCAGTGCGGTAGCCCTTTCACTAGCGAGGTGGGACTAAACTTGCCGCACCGCACTGTGCCGGCGCACCCCCTTTAGTACCGGGTTGTGGCACCAACAGGTACTAAAGGGGGGGGGGTCTTTAGTACCGGTTGGAGCCACCACCCCATACTAAAGGGGGGCGCTTCCTGCCACTTGGCCTGGCCAAAACAAACCTTTTGTACCGGGTCGTGGCACCAATCGGTACTAAAGGTCCATCCTATATATACAATAGTTGAAAAAATTCACTTTCCCTCTCTGTTTCTTCCCTCTGTCGAGCCGCCCTGCCCCGACCCCGGCCGTCCCCGTTGACGTTGCCGCCCCCGCCCCACGTCGCCGACCCCGTCCGTCCACGTCCCTTGTCGCCGCCCCCATCAACATCGCCGCCCCGGCCGTCCCCGTCCCCGTCGTCCCCGTCGCCGCGCCCCGGCCGCCCCGTCACCACGCCCACGCCCCGTCGTCGTCGGCCCGTCCCATTGTCGCCGCCCCATCCCGTCGCCCCGTCGTCGCTGCCCCATGCCGTCGCCCCGTCGTCACCGCCCCGTCGTCGCCTCGCCGGTGAGCTCACCCCGGCCGCCATGTTCACACAAACACACATGTACACACTACACACACACACATTATAGAATTTCAGTTATAGAATTTTTTCTGTTTTTTAGTTATAGAAATGTTAGAAATTATTCTGTTTTGTAGTTACAGAAATATTTTTAGAAATGTTAGTTATATAGAAATGTTATAATTTTTTCCTGTTTTTTAGTTATAGAAATATTAGAAATGTTAGTTATATAATCAGAAATGTTAGAAATTTTAGAATTAGTTTTAGTTAGATGAATTAGATTAATGTCAAATTGTTAGAATTTGCATATAGAATGTTAGATTAATGTTACTTTTTGCGGGCATATAGTATTTGTTCTTGACGATATGCCCGGCCCACATCCTCGCCGTCGACCCGTTCATGACGACGTCATGCTTCAGAGGACCCACGTCTGGGACTGGCCTCCGCCGGGCTAGCACTGGGAGGTGCTACCTGGAGGGGCGCGCCGCTTGGTGAGGAACCCGGCCTCGGGTCCCATCATCGACCCTGATCTCCTTTGGTGGCGTTCGCGTGGGCCACATTCGGTGCAGAGGCAGTCGGCCCCGCCGGACGTGGTGCGTCGCCGTGTCAGGGAGGAAGACGAGCACGTCCATCGCTACATGGCTGCTATGGACGACTTCAGGTTCTCCACTACTTGGCAGGTTCTTTGGGCAGACGACCGGAGATATGATCCTGTGATGGTTCCTTCTCTTTGCGTGTCCACCGCCCGCGCCCCAGGAACCGCGAGTGGCGCCCTAGATTCTGCTGTAGTACTCGATCTTTATTAGGTACCTAGCTAGTGATGTATTCGATATATAATATTCGAGACAATGTATTCGAGATTATATATATTATTCGAGACGATGATGTATATTCGAGATTACATATTAATCGAGACGGTGCATATACATTATGTACTATATGATTCAGTTTTTCCTTATTGATTGCATCCATGCATTGTAATTTGAATACTAAATTGTTCTATATTTCTTCTGTGTTAGTTAAGCAAAAGCTATGGTGGACAATACCGGCAGAGACAGAGAAGAGGAATTGTTCGACATCATACGCAGCCCTGGCAGGCTAGATGATCTGAATGAAGCAGATGACGGCTCCCAATATCTGAGCAATACCGGAGAGGGTGATGAAAAGATATTCGATCTCGACGACCGAGCTGATGAAGTCATGAACTATGATTCTGATTATGATGACACAAACAATGTTTATGATGACACAGAGAATGTTGATCTTCAAATAACAAAGACTACCGGTGAGGTATATTTATATAAGCAGGCATCTGGTGATCATCACATGTTTTTTGATTTTAAGATATATGAACAAATCAATCTTCTTCTTTCAGCCCTCCGGATCAAGCAAATCTGCTTCTACAGACAACAGGACAAAGCGAGGCCCGAGCAGATTGTTGAAGGACGGTGTAAAGTACAACATCTTATCCTTCAAACCTAGTGGCGAACCCTTGACGCCTAAGAACATTGCAAACAAGTGGACTCGGCAGTGCGGAGTTCTTGTGAAGGACAAACTCCCGATCTCCATTCAAGAATGGAAAGAGCGAAAGACTAAACGTCCAGGTGTTACTTGGGTCGACGACAGAGCCAAAAAAGACCTTTGGGATTCTCTGATGGAACATTTCACCCTACCAGATTATTTCACTAAAGAAGATGTGGACAAAGTGAAGGGTGCTTCTCTTAAGAAGATGGAAATTGCATTCAACGCCCACAAGAAAACTATATGGGCCAACTACCTCGCTGCAGAAAGGAAGACTCCAAAATTCACGGGAACACTGGAGAAGCAAAGAGAACACTGGGACGATTTCGTGAAATTCAAGGATTCGGAAATATCTATGGAATGGTCGATAAAAAACAAGGCCAATGCCACAAAAAAGACACAGTTCCATAGGCTGGGTACAGGTGGCTACGCGGTGGGAATGCCTGAGTGGTATAAGTCTGAGCAAGAGATGGAGGGTGCAGGGGTCACTCCGATTACTAGGAGCTGGGCCCCCAGGTGTAGAACTTGGTTCTATGCACATGGGGGGGCGTTGGACCCGAAGACAGGCCTGGTTTCAAAGAAGGCAAGTCTAAAAGGAGCCGAACAAAAGATACTTGACGCAATAGATGAAGCTCGAGCGAGGGTGTTCATGCCCAACAGAGAGAACGATGAGCTTACGTGCGCCCTGGGAAATCATGAACACCCGGAAAGAACACGAGGCATGGGCGTTATTCCCTGGTATAAGGGCTTTTCGGACTGGAACGACGACTACAGGTCCCGTGCAAGAAAGAAGATGGAGGACAAGAAGAAGAGGAAGTTGGAGGAGGAGCAGAGGAAGCAGGACGCAGAACGCCTTTAAGGCCTAGAAGCATGGCACGCGGACTTGGCAATCAAATTCCAGCAGCAGCAGCAGCAGATCGACTCCCTTAGCCAGGAAAGGGGGTCTCAGCAGCGGCAGCAGCAAGTGAATGATCGTCCATCATTGGATAGCACCGTCCCATCCATGCCGAGAAGCAGCGTTGGTTCTGCCCCGGGCGACACACTGCTGGAGACATACCACCCTATGGATGACATCATAGAGAACACTAACTGTGAGCTACACTCCAAAATGAAGAACATATCCGTGAAGGTGGTGGACGGCGTTGCTTTTACAATTACCCCTGCAGCAACCTTCCATTGCATCCCGATTCTAGAGGGCTATGCTCGTGTCATGGTTGATGAAGTGGTGGAGCCATATTCGATGCTAGCACTTGACATTGCTGGAGGTGACGGTGAGCGCACACTGGGAGAGGCCTTACATCGTATCATCCTATGGAGAAAGGATTGCATCATCTTTCCAAGTCCACCGACACCGCGTCGTCTGCCGACTCCTCCTCGAAGTCCGCCACCGAGTCAGCAGACTCCCACTCCTCCAAGTCCAAACGCATGAGCCGACTCCTCCTCGAAGTCTGCCACCTCCTCCAAGTCCCCGAATGCATGAGCAAACTTCTCCTCCTTCATGTCCGGCACATCGTCAGGCCACTCCTCCTGCTTCAAGTCCGGCACAGCGTCAGCCACGTCAGCCGTCTCCGCCGTCTCAACAATCGCAAAGAGACACGCCGCAGCTATGGTGCGTAGCGGTACAAGTCGAGGTAGTATAGGAAGTACAGGCGAAGACAAGCAATATAAATATGGTCCAAGTCTCACTCCTCTTCCTCAAAGGCCTTACGACATGACCGAGGAGCAAAACGCAGCCATAGTGCAGGACCAAGTGGACGCCCATTTTGGACCGAAACCGGCATCGCCGCCAAAGGATAAAGTGCCTGAGAAAACGATTGACCACTTCATTCTTATGGCTAGAGCACCAGCTCCCAAGCTTGTTGACTCAGACTATGAGTGTCAAATTAGGAAGCTACATCGAGCACGGCTACAGAAGGAAGCGAGCTCGAGCTCGAGCCAACAAGTAGCTGGCAAAAAATGCGGGAAAACCGTTCCCCAACTGGGAGAACAGGCGGCGCAAACGATCCCCCCGCTTGTTGTGCCAACAACACATGAGAGGAGTACGCGCGCCAAATATTATTGTGGGCAAACCGCTAGCGTTCCCCAGCAGGGCGATGTGGTAATAACAGAGGAGCATATAATGCAGGCTTAAATGCTCAAGATCTCTGTTGGACAACTCCTTGAAATCGAGCCCATGTCTCCGCTTAGAGAATCGGAAATAAAATGGAAATATGTCCGGGGCCAACCTTTGGTCCATCCAGACATGGCCAAGGACCTCCCAATGAGAATGTATGAGTTGCATCAATGGTACATGAACATTACCAAGATTTCCAATCGAGAGTCCCTCATGGTGAATGTCAAGAATGAGCATTATTACCATGAGAAAGCTCTGGCCGTTGAGTATTCAGAACTATTTCAGTTATACAATCAAGACGCACTCGACAAGTCTATCGTCAGTTGCTATTGTCTGTAAGTGATTTCTTTCTGTAATTTAAGTCTCAAGCTAGTTATGTAGTGATAATTTTGATCAATCATTACATGTAATTATCCTCACTATATTCTTTTCTGTGGTATTATATGCAGGATGAAGACGTATGAAATGAAAAAATCTGGACGCTATGGCATTGGGTTCATTGACCCAAATACCATTAATGAGTACATATGGAAGCTTCCAGTATATCAAGCAGGTGTAGAGGAAAGCATGCTAGAGTTCTTGAAGCGCCTCAATACCAATGAAGATATACTACTTCCTTACAACTTCCCGTGAGTCACACTGTCTTGTACTACAAATTCTGTTTTTCTTTGCCGGCTTAATTAAGACATGCAAACGTGTGCGCATGCAGTTGGCACTGGGTGTTGTTAGACATTAAAGTTGAGGAAGGAAAAGTTGAATTACTGGACTCACTAACTAAAGAAGATAAACACTACACCATCGTGAAGGGGATAGTCAACAGGTAATTTCAATCATTATTAACTATATCTCGGCCTATTATTATTTTGTCATTTCCTAATATGAACTATTTAATAACCCCTTTATTAATTTTCTTTGCCGGCGGGCAGGGCATGGGCAAAGTTCATCAAGGTGACTCCAGGCAACTGGGCAAAAAAGTTGTGTTGGCATCGACCAAAGGTAAGTAATTAAGTAGTACTAGCTAGCTACCATCTCTTTAATTCTTGTTTCAATATCATTAATTAATTAATTATCATGCTTGATTAATCATTATCTGGTTGAATTCCATTCTCGTAAAGGCCCTGAAGCAGGCGTCGGGGAATAATCTGTGTGCATTCCATGTTTGCGAGAACATTCACATGATGGCGTCCGAAAGGAGCAGATTTGATAGACAGGACTGGGTATGTTTGTCAGAACACTATTCACACCATTATCGATATCTAGTCACACAACTAATACACATGCATATTGATCTCCTTCTTAACAGTTCAGAGAGGTGCGGGATAAGCTCCTACCATCGGACCGCATACTAGCACTTCAAGAGGAAATAGCCGGATTTTTGCTCGACCAGGTCATAGATCCCAAAGGAGAATACTATTACCCGCTACCGCCCCCATGAACCACTTGTCATCGTGCTCCGGAGGCACCAAGGCAACATATGTAGGAGAAATTGTATATGTATATACATGTGTATGTGTGAATAATTAATGGTGTTGGTTGTGAGATATTCGATGATATATATATATATATATGCGGTTCTATGTACGAGAAAATCTATTTATATATATTCATAACGTGTACAATTTGTAGTATCGTGAAATACCAGCAAACAAAAAAAAATGGAATGGAAAATAAAGCAACCCCCCCCAAACATTTAGTACGGTTGGTGTTACTAATCGGTACTAATGTCCTATGTGCACACAGGCCTGGCTCGTGCCACGTGGTGTCACTTTAGCGCCGGTTCGTGATGAACCGGTACTAAAGGGGGGGCCTTTAGTCCCCACTCTTTAGTGCCGGTTGGCAAACCGGCACTAAAGGCCGTTACGAACTGGCACTAAAGGCCGGTTCTGCACTAGTGTACCCACCCTAGTTCTCTTTTAATCGATCTCCGGACCCCGAGATGAAACCGAGAGAGAACGAGTGGGTGCATGTGTGATACCTAAGTCGGATTCAAAATTTTGAACCGGTGATCATAGCGTCCGCAAATCATATATAAAGGGTATTCAATGTTCGTTTCGCTTTTGAACGTACAATATACCCCCTCTGATCTTTTCTAGTTTACATATAAGTTTTATGTGTAGTCAAAGTATCTCTACTTTGGTCAAACTTGCAGAAAAAGGTATCAACATTCAACAACTCCCAATCAATGTTGTTATATTCGTACCTACTCCTAGATTTGTATTCAAACAGAGATGGTTTCCAATTTGTTTTCAAACACGTGAATGTGCGTGTTCTCGCACATGCTCTTCCTACTAGGATTTGGCCACGTATAGCCAGTCCAATAGTAACTTTTTTAAGCTCCTTGTCCAATAGTACTAGTGGAGTACTGACAACATCTGTAGTAGAGTATGCAGTGCTCATAGTACTTCCGCCTTCCATTTATATAGGGCCTAAGAGAAAGTCTAATAAGGCCTGGTCAGCATGCTATAAGACTTGCCATGTCATTAAAATCGTACTTGGAGTAGTGAGAAGAGAGGAGAGAGATTGAAGCGGACTCTTATTCTACAGCCCGGCTATAACACATAGATCAAGAAAAAATACTATGCATGTAACTCTCTTCTGATCATATACCTTGCTCATGCAAATATTAAATGCTTAGAGCCAACCTAATAGCCATTCTAAGAGCCAACCTATTAGTATATGAGTATTTTTTTATGATGGCTCTAAGTGAGGTGGCTTCTCTTTATAGCCAACAGCAGGCTACAATATTAACCATGCTCTAATGTGTTTTCCAAAACCGCCTTTGACTATTGACTGCATCATCCATTTTAGTCCGAGTGTGCCATTATACCGAACTCCTCCAAACGATCGCTCGAGATTTGCCCTTGGCTAGTATAGAGAGTTTCAATGACCTCTATATCAAAGGTAATTATTTTTGCCACTTCGGAAAAAGATTCTGCAAGTCACCTTCCCTAAGGTGCCCCATTGTGGAATCATAGCAGATAACTCCTTGCTACCTTGAAACCAGGCACCATCTTCTTCAACGTGGAATTTTGCCTACAGTTCGAACCTTCGTTATATGTTTATTCCATCCTTCCCTATGTGTGATATGTGTCTCAACTCGAGAGATGTTACTATGTCTCCTTTGGTGAATTGATCTTGAGTTGCTCGATCTTTGAGAAGATCGATTCCTGTAGAGTTTGTTTTTGTCGTCATCGTGTTGCACAAAGATCTCGAAAGCAAAGACGTCAAGATCAATCTGAGTCAATGAATCAACATCCCCGAGGAGGGCAGTTGGATCGTCAATATCTTGTTAGCTTTGTGTTCCCTCTTTCTACTTACCTCACGTCTTGAATCTCGGGATGAGATTCTTGTTTAATGGGGGTGAGTTCTCACATCCCTAGTTCCGGTCTGCTTTGGGCTAGCTAGTCATGTTTTGCATCATGTTTAATTTGCACTTAATCTTGAAATGGGGATGTTCAGACCCTAGCACCAAATGAAATCCAACTAGGGATCAAAATGAAATATTTTCAATGAACCCAAAATGCCCTTTGGAAATGTTCATCATTTCTAATAAAGGTAAAAACCTCTGCCAAAAAAGATGAACATATTTCTAGGTCATTTCTGGATTTTTGAATTAAATCATATTGTATTTGACTTTGGGCATTTAAAGACACTGAAATAATTCAGAGAGTGCTCATGAATATTTTCAGGATTTATAAAATTGATTTGGTTTTTAAAACTGGATCAAAAATAAAATGCAAAATTATAAAACAGAAACAAAAAAATAATAGAAAAGAGAGAGAAAGCTCACCTGACCTTACCTCGCGCTTACCTACAGCCCACAGGCCCAGCACTGTGCAGCCCAGGTGCTGGCGCAGCCCACCACCATTGCCAGTCATCTCCCTCCTCTCGCCAGAAGGACGAGAGGCGCGTCTCGACGTGCGCGACCACGCACCATGCCACGTCCTGCTTCCCGCCGCTGCCCCGACGCATCTGGGTGACACCACGCATCACCCTGGACCCTCTCGCCCACTCCCTCGTCCTCATCCCCTTCTCTCTCTCACTTTGCACCTCGTGCCCGAGCGCCACCGTCGCCACCGACGCCGTTCTCCGCGGCCACAGCCACCGCCTAGCCTCCTCAACACGTCCAGGAGCTTCGCCTCCGTCGTCTACGCCTCCTCGAGGACACACGCGCCGCCGGACACCCCCAAATGCCCACACCGCCGTCTTCTTCAACCCTCGGCCGTGAAGATCTCCGGCGAATGTAAGCCGTCGTCAGCGCATCCCCGATCCCGCTAAGCTGCTCTACTGGCCCGTTGTGAGCTCCGCCGCACTCTCTCCCTAACCCCGCCGTCTTTTGCACCCGCTAGCTAGCCCCGTCGTCGAAGCTGAACTCCGGCCGCCGCCGTGAGCTTGCTTACGGCAGGTCAAGCCTCCCTGCGCCCTCCCGTGGTCTCCTCTGGATGCGACCGACCATGGGGTACACCCCGGTGCCCTTCCCCGCCGTTCTCGTGGCCTTCTGGAGCCTCTCCGCAGCGCCCAGTGGCCACCGACGGTTAAACGCCAGCAAGGCCAGTCATTAGGGCCTAACCACCCTACTAACCAACACGTAGAGTTACAAACAGGTGGGGCCCTAATGTTTAGTTAACCTGGCTAACTAATTAATTAGGTTAATTAAGCTTTATTAAACCGTTGTGCAGCTGACACATGGGTCCCACGCGTCAGGTTTGACGCTGGTCAACCCTGTTGACTTGCTGACGTCACACACGCGTCATGCTGATGCAGTAAAGTATTTCCGGAATTAAAATAAATCACGAAATAATTTAAGAATTTCAGAAAATACTCAAAACTTCTAAAAATCATAGAAATTAATCTATAACTCAGAATGAAATAAGTAATGTATAAAAAATATCAGAAAAATCCAAAGAATGTGGTTATGGCATTTGCAAGCATGATAGAGCAACTTATGTCCTCTGTTTAGGACAATTCAATTAGATGGCATTTAAGAAATCCCATATGGAGTTTGAATTTGAAACTAGTGTTCAAACCAACTTCATTTAACTTGTTGTTAGTTGCATTAGCTCAACCAACAGCATATTGCCATGTCACATTCATGCATCATATTATTGCATTGCATTGATTGTGTTTCCTCTCTTTTACCAGTAATTGTCCCCCTTCAGTAGACGTGTTCCGATGATGGGTTCGATGACACCGATGAAGAACTATACTATCTTCAGAAGTGTCAGGCAAGCAAAACCCCTTGTTCATTCTGATACAATCCCACTCTCTCGCTCCTGCTCTCTTTTACTGCATTAGGACAACAACGATTCAACTGTTACATGCTGCGGTAGTTGAACCCCTTTCCTCTGCATGACCTGTCATTGCCACAGTAAGTAGATGAAACCCATTAGCATGAGTAGGAGTTGTTTGAGCCTTGATGTGCCTACTCAATCATGCTTGTTTGTCATGCCTCCTATTGCTTAGAGTTGTGTTAGGTCTGATTCATCGGGGATGAATTGGAATGTGGTGAACATGTCCTACTGTTGACAGCTAAGTGTGTGAACACGTTTTGGTAAAGGTAGCAATGAGAGGCCATGTAGGAGTACATGGTGGGTTGTCTCATTGAAACCGTCCTCAGGAACTGAGTTCTATGTTTGTGATCCATGAACAGTTACTACCACACATTGGGTTCCAGTAACTCGACCCCTCTTGACTTATTAATCAACATGATGTCTGACCAGGAGTTGCAACTTGTTTCTGGTGTTTGTAGGTAGTGTTAGTAGTCTACCAAGTGGCACCCAGTATAGGTGGGCTTGGGACAGACTAGGCACCATGGCACGGTGTACCAAGTGTAGATCCACCCATCGGGATGGGCTTGGGAACCCTGCACACATCGTTTGGGGCCGTGAGCGACACCCCGGTCGGATCTCCTTGCAGATGGAACCTGAATAGGAGATAAATCTGGATGAGAGACTTGTGTGGTTAGTCAGGTCATGGCCGACACCCTCGCTGGGCTTATGCCTGAAGGTTGCCGAGTACATGTCGTGTAAACGAAGATAAGTGGTGAGAGCATGTGTGAAGAAGTACACCCCTACAGGGTTAACATTATCTATTCGAATAGTCGTGTCCGCGGTAAAGGACTTCTGGGTTTCCTGTACAATTCATAGACAAGTGAAAGTGGATACTCTAAAATGCGCAAGATAAGCGTGAGTGCTATGGATTGCATTCTCGTAGGGAGGCGGGAGCGGATCCATAGTGGTGTATTGGTTGGAGAATATGTGGACTCGTGTGCGCCACCTCAAAAAAGTTACATTGCAGTCATAGTTCAGGATAGCCACTGAGTCAAAGCTAGCTTGCTGCAGTCAAACTCCAACACCCCCCTTTACTAATACTGATGCATATGTAGTTAGTTCTGTTGTAAGTCTTGCTGGGTATATTTGTACTCACGTTTGCCTATTTTATGTTTTGTGGAGAGACTTTAGTCTCGCTAGTAGTTCCACGTGGACTTCGACGTTTAGCTTGTTACCTTAGCTACGATCTTGTGCCCTCGGCAGGATCTGGTAGATAGTCAGGCTTCTCAGCCTTTTTCATTTGTAGATGTCTGTACTCAGACATGTTAAGCTTCCGCTTGTGCTTTGACTTGAATGCTCTGAATGTTGGGTCATGAGACCCATGTTTGTAATATCTCTCTCCTTGCAGCCTATTGAATAAATACTTTGAGTCATAGAGTTATCTTGTGATGCCATGCTGTATTTGCACATATCCGGCATATTGTGTGTATGATTTGAAATGCTTGGTGAGGGAGTCCTGGACTAGGGGGTGTCCGAATAGCCGAACTATCATCATTGGCCGGACTCCAAGACTATGAAGATACAAGATTGAAGACTTCGTCCCGTGTCCGGATGGGACTTTCCTTGGCGTGGAAGGCAAGCTTGGCGATACGGATATGTAGATCTCCAACCATTGTAACCGACTCTGTGTAACCCTAGCCCTCTCCGGTGTCTATATAAACCGAAGGGTTTTAGTCCGTAGGACAGAACAACAATCATACCATAGGCTAGCTTCTAGGGTTTAGCCTCCTTGATCTCGTGGTAGATCCACTCTTGTACTACCCATATCATCAATATCAATCAAGCAGGAGTATGGTTTTACCTCCATTGAGAGGGCCCGAACCTGGGTAAAAACATCGTGTCCCTTGTCTCTAGTTACCATCTGCCTAGACACATAGTTCGGGACCCCCTACCCGAGATCCGCCGGTTTTGACACCGACATTGGTGCTTTCATTGAGAGTTCCTCTATGTCGTCACCGATAGGCTCGATGGCTCCTTCAATCATCAACAACAACAACGCAGTCCAGGGTGAGACTTCTCTACCCGGACAGATCTTCGTATTTGGCGGCTTTGCACTACGGGCCAATTCGCTTGGCCATCTGGAGCAGATCGAAAGCTACGCCCCTGGCCGTCAGGTCAGATTTGGAAGTCTGAACTTCACGGCTGACATCCGCGGAGACTTGATCTTCGATGGATTCGAGCCACAGCCGAGCGCGCCACACTGTCACGATGGGTATGATTTAGCTCTGTTGCCGGACAGTGCCCTGGAGGCCGCACACGAGTCCGCTCCGACCCTCAATTCGGAGCCGGCTGCGCAGATCGAGGACGGGTGGCTAGACACCGCCTCGGGGGCTGCAACCTCTACGGCGATCAAGCCGAATACTGACCTTGTCCCTTGTGAAGCTCGTGACTCCGAGGTGCCGGACTCCTCGTCGGACTCCGAACCTCCCGCGCCCCCTCCAATCGAATCCGATTGGCCGCCGATCATGGAGTTCACCGCTGCGGACATCTTTCAGCACTCACCTTTTTGCGACATCCTGAATTCGCTAAAGTATCTCTCGTTATCAGGAGAGCCCTGGCCGGATCACGGTCAGGACAGTTGGGATGCAGACGACGAAGAAATTCAAAGCCCACCCACCACCCACTTCGTAGCCACTGTCGACGACCTAACCGACGTGCTAAACTTCGACTCCGAAGACATCGACGGTATGGACGATGATGCCGGAGACGACCAAGAACCAGCGCCTACGGGGCACTGGAAAGCCACCTCAACTCACGACGTATACATGGTGGATACACCAAAAGGAAGCGATAACGAGGAACAACGGGACGTGCCGAAGGATAATTCCCCCGAAAAACAACCAAAACGGCGACGCAAGCACTGCCCGAAGTCCCGCCTCAATAACAACAGCACCCATACTGACCCAGACGTAGAGCAGAGCGAACCAGTGGACGACAAACATGCCACCAAGCAACCATCCGAACAGGATGAATTGGACGAGCAACCCATCCCCGGCGAAAACAACAGTCCAGATGATCTCACGCCGGACACATCACCAGAGCATAAGAACCTTCACAAAAGGATCGTCGCCACTGCAAGAAGTTTGAAGAAGCAAAAGCGGAAGCTCAAAACAGCGGAAGACGTACTCAGAATGAGATGGAGCAAAGTACTCAAGACCGCAGATAAATACGGCGATAGTCACCAAGCAAAGAGCTACCCGAAGCACAAGTTGTTGCCCGAATTTGACAAGGAGGCCGTAGAGCCCCCACAGTCAAAAAACAAAGAGGCCGCCTGGCCGGATAGAGGACCAGATGACACGCTAAGAGCGGCAAGTGGTGCCGCACACAAGCCGGCACACGATCCACATAAGGATCCTCGCAAAAAGGATGGCCCGGGCAGGTCCATCTATGGGCCAAAAAAGAAGGCTCTAGGAAGCAACACAACACGCCGAGTGTTCGAAAATAACGGCACAACTAAATACAAGGGCACCGCACACCCACTATGTTTCACCGATGAGGTACTGGTTCATGAATTTCCAGCGGGATTCAAGCCCGTAAACATAGAGGCATACGACGGAACAACAGACCCCGGAGTCTGGATTGAGGATTACATCCTACACATACATATGGCTAGAGGAGACGATCTCCATGCCATAAAATACCTACCCCTCAAGCTCAAAGGGCCAGCTCTGCATTGGCTCAAAAGCCTCCCAGAAAATACCATTGGAAGTTGGGAAGAGCTCGAGGATGCGTTTTGAGCAAATTTTCAGGGGACTTATGTCCGCCCTCCGGATGCAGACGATTTAAGTCACATAACTCAATAGCCCAGAGAGTCAGCACGCAAATTCTGGAACAGGTTCCTCACCAAAAAGAACCAAATAGTTGACTGTCCGGACGCCGAAGCCTTAGCAGCCTTTAAACATAATGTCCAAGACGAATGGCTCACCAGACACCTCGGCCAGGAAAAACCAAGAACAATGGCCGCACTAACAAGCCTCATGACCTGCTTTTGCGCGGGGGGAGATAGCTGGCTGGCAAGATGCAGCACCAGCGACCCGATTACATCTGAGGTCAGGGATGGAAATGGGAAATCACGACGCAGAAAAGATCAGCGCCGGAATAAGGAAAATGGCCCAAATAGCACGGCGGTCAACGCCGGGTTCAAAAGCTCTCGGCCGAATAACAAAACACTGCCCCTTAAGGACAACAGTGACGAGCTATCCAACCTAAACAAAATCTTGGATAGGATATATCAAATCCACAGTACCCCCGGCAAGCCTGCAAACCATACCCACAGAGATTGTTGGGTCTTCAAGCAGTCCGACCGACTTAACACCGAACACAAGGGGCTCGACACACCAAGCGAAGACGATGACGAACCCCACAAGCAGCACGCCAGAAAACAGAAGACTTTCCCACTAGAAGTAAAAACAGTGAACTCACTTCATGTGATAACAAGGAAAAATAGTGCGGTACCTACTAAAGCACGCGCCGCACGGTCCACCCCAGCGGAGTCCCGAAATTGGATGTCAAAACCAATTACTTTCGACCATCAGGATTACTCCAGAAGTATTCGAAACGCAGGAGGGACTGCTTTGATATTGGATCCCATAATCGACGGACTACAATTCACACAAGTCCTAATGGATGGCGGCAGTGATATAAACCTGCTATACCAGGACGCCATTATCTGGACCCCGACTCAATGCCACATTGATCTAGCATGTAACACCTCATATCACCTTGCGGCCTCACGTACGGTATTCCCACGGGTGTCGCCTTACCTTTGCCCGGGACCGTTTGCGCCTTTTGGCACACGTATATGATAGTGTCGCTAGCATCCATATGATAAGGAGCCCGGGCTGACATGGCTAGTCGTAAACCCAAAGTGGCATAAACCTACAGGGACAGGCATCCATGACCCAACATCGAACGTGTCGGTCATCAGCGAGTGAATCCAGGCTGTAGCACTGGGCTAGCAGGACTCCGGTGAACCGGGCTGTAGCGGGCTAACAGGACTCCGATATTCATCGCGTGACATTTCCAAGAAGGGACAGACACAGGAACGAAGAAGGACACATGCCGGCCAGCCTAAGTGTTCCGGAGCAGTAGCAAGCTACCATGGCTCAGTGGAAGCACTAGGGGACATTTCCCGGTAAGAGAGGCTACTAAGGATAAACAACTAGATAGTCAGATCCCACACATACCAAGCATTTCAATAACATACACATAATATGCTCGATATGTGCAAATACAACATGGCATCACAAACATGACTCTACAACTCAAGTATTTTATTCAATAGGCTCCGAGGAGCACGATATTACAAGCATGGGTCTCATGACCCAACATTCAGAGCATACAAGTCAAAGCACAAGCGGAAGCTTAACATGTCTGAGTACAGACATCTACAAATAAAAAGGCTGAAAAGCCTGACTATCTACCAGATCCTGCCGAGGGCACAAGATCGTAGCTGAGGTAACAAGCTAAACGTCGAAGTCCACGCGGAACTACAAGCGAGACTAAAGTCTCTCTGCAAAAACATAAAACAGGCAAACGTGAGTAAAAATGTACCCAGCAAGACTTACATCAGAATTATCTACATATGCATCATTATCATCAAAGGGGATGGTGGGGTTTAACTGCAGCAAGCCAGCTTTGACTCAGTGGCTATCCTAAACTACGACTGCAAGTAACTCTTTTGAGGTGGCACACACGAGTCCACATATTCACCATATCAATACACCACTATGGATCCGCTCCCGTCTCCCTACGAGAACGCCATCCATAGCACTCACGCTTATCTTGCGTATTTTAGAGTATCCACTTTCACTTGTCTATGAACTGTACAGGCAACCCAGAAGTCCTTTTCCGCGAACACGGCTATTCGAATAGATGATGTTAACCCTGCATGGGTGTACTTCTTCATACATGTTTCCACCACTTAGCGTCTGCACACGACATGTGCTCGGCAGACTTCAAGCAAAAGCCGACGTGGGTGTAGACCACGACCTACCTAAACACTCAAGTCTCTAGTCCAGGTTTATCGCCTATTCACGTTCCATCCGTAGGGATTCCGGCCGAAGTTTCCGCATACGGCCCCGAACGATGTGTGCATGGTTCCCGAGACACCAAACGGGCGCCCGGTACATCGTGCCACGTGCCTACCGCATCATAGCCCACCCCTCCGGTCAGCACTGCGCACAGCCTCCAGCATACTACAAACACCAGAAACTACTTGCAACTCCTGGACAGAGGACAAGGGTGATTAAGAAGTCGAGCGGGGTCATATTTCAGGGCCCAATGCATGGTAGTAGCTGTTTCATGGATCACAAACACAGAACTCAGTTCCTGAGGACGGCTTCAATGAGACAACCCACCATGTACTCCTACATGGCCTCTCACCGCTACCTTTACCAAATCGTGTTCACACACTTAGCTCACACATAGTAGGACATGTTCACGCACCTCTGATTCATCCCCGATGAATCAGACCTGACTCAACTCCAAGCAGTAGCAGGCATGACAAACAAGCATGAATGAGTAGGCACATCAGGGCTCAAACAACTCCTACTCATGCTTGTGGGTTTCATCTATTTACTATGGCAATGACAGGTCATGCAGAGGATAAAGGGTTTCAGCTACCGCAGCAAGTAACAGATGAATCATTTTTGGCCTAATGCAGTAAAAGAGAGCAGGAGCGAGAGAGTAGGATTGTATCGGAATGAACAAGGGGGTTTTGCTTGCCTGGCACTTCTGAAGATAGTATAGTTCTTCATCGGTGTCATCGATCCCATCGTCGGTATCACGTCTATCGAGAGGGGACAAATACCGGCAACACAGAAAAGAACACAATCAATGCAATGCACAATATGATGCATAATCTGACATGGAAAAATGAGTGTGTTGGGATAATGCAACTATAATCAGATGAATTTGAGTTAGTTTGAACCCAAGGTTCATGTTCAAATTGAAACTATGACTTAATAAAGTGCATTATCATGTTTTGATATAAACAACAGGTTTAAGTTGCTTAAACATGCACGAAACCAGTGCAGATGGATAGATTGGATTTTTCTGATCATTTTTCATATATAACTTATTTCATTTGGAGTTACATATTAATTTCTATGATTTTAGAAGTTTAGGGCATTTTTTGGAATTGCCTGAATAAGAATAATTCCAGAAAATTGCATTACTGCGTCAGGACAGCGTCATGCTGACCTCAGCAGGTCAACAGAACCGGTCCAGGTCAAACCTGACCAGTGGGGCCCACTGGTCAGTCTCATAGGGCTAGCGTTGGTCACTGATGTGTGGGGCCAGTCAAGGGCCACGTCAGCAAGGTCAACGCTGACGTGTGGGTCACGCTTGGTTTAACTAAAACTGATTAAAAGAATAACCGTTGGTTATTTAGCTGGTGGGGCCCTGATGTCAGCAGCTAGTGTGATTAAACTAAACGCGATTAAGCCCTAATGACATAGCCACGTCGGATGTGCCGGCGATTAAACGACGGCGACCACGGCTCGCGGCGACGATGCTCGAGATCGAGCTGTAGGCCGCAGTTTCGAGCGCAGTTTGGTCCTGTGAGACGCTGGTGCTCGTCCGCATCCAACGGAGCCATCAGCTCGCGCTGGGGTGGACCATAGTGACGGCGGCGATGGCAAGCGCGGCGGCCGGAGCTCGGTGAGGTGCGGCGTTGTGGCTAGATCTCACAGGCGAGGGGTCTGAGCAAGTCAGAGACGAGGGGAGGCGCTCCGGAGCACGCCTGTTGCAGGGAAGTAACGAGCGGAGCACGGGGAGCGTGCGAGCTGCGGCCATGGCGGAGCAGAGCTTCGGCCGGAGGGGGAGCCGTGGCTAGGGAGTGCGGAGAGGCCGGGGAAGAGGGGTAGTCGATGTAGGAGCTCACAGTGATCACGAGGAGGGGTTCGGCTTGCTCGTTGATGACCTGGGGCAGACGAATCGGCCTGCGGCATCTCGGATGCCCGAGGTTGAAGAAGATGGCAGTGACGGTAGAGCAGGCCTCCCGGCGGGGTGTAGCTCGATGGAGAGGGCGAGGGCGTCGAGTCGGAGCCTCTGGACTGCTCAAGGGGACGAGGGAGAGGCCATGGCCGCAGTGGTGCACGTCGGCGGCAGCGGGCGCGTTCGGGTGGTGCGAGGGAGAGAGCTAGAGGAGGGGAGGAGCACGGGAGAGAGTGAGAGAGCGTCGGGGGGGTTGCGTGGCGTCGCGTGGCGTCGCGAGAGGCGACCAGGGCGACGAGGGGGTAGCCAGGCAGGCAGGGAGGTGCTGGCGCGGCTCGCCTGCGCGCCGGGCATGCAGCTGCTTCTCCTCCTGGCAAGAGGAAGAAGACAGTGCTGCCCCTGGTGGGCCGGGCTGGATTTGTCCAGCTGTGCCGCTACAGTGGTGAGCTGGCTGGGCTGCCAGGTAAGTTAGGTAGGCCTCTGCTCTTTTTTAATTTTTCTTCTGTTTTGTTTAATTTACTTCCTTTTCCACTGTTTCCAAATAAAACAAATTCAAAAACAGTGACAAATTCCCCTGAACATTTTATTTAGCACAATGGAGTTATACAAAAGCACATAAAATTGTTTCAGTTATTTGAACATATATTCAGTATATATTTGAATATAAGTTCAAATTAAAATATAGTATTGATTTAAATTCAAAGTCCCAAAATAATTCCTTAAAAATGTTCCTAAATTTTGGTTTGATATATAGCTCTTACCAAAATTCTCAAACATTGCAAAAGGACATCTTGGAACAAAGAATGAGATTTCTAGGGTTCTTTGCCCTTCTTTTAATTAAGTTTTTGAGGCTTTCAAAATTCCTCAATTCAAGTTTCAGAAATTTAGACATGATGCATGGATGCAGAGCCACTATTTACAAACATTATTCTGGGGCTGTGACAACTCACCCCCACTAAACAAGAATCTCGTCCCGAGATTCAAGCGTAGGGTAAGATGAAGGGGGAACGCAAACTAACATAATCTTCACGATCCAGGTTGTACCTGCATAAGGGTGTTGATTCAATCACCATCTTTGTCTCGTCGTCTTGTTCTGAGAACTCCGGCCAACATGACAATGAGAGGAAAAGGAAATTCTAAAAGGATCGATCTTCTTGGAGATCAAACAACTTAGAATTAACTGATGAAATGAGACATAGCAACATGTCTTAAGTGGCCAAAAGGATTACTTTTGATATAGAGATAATTGAGACTTCTATACCAGCCTAAGGCAAATCTCGAGCGATTGTTTGGGGGAGTTCGGTAGAATGGCATACTCGGACTAGAATGGATGATGTGGATTACCTTGTTGAAGACAATGCAATGGATGATTTTACTTATCATCGGGGATGGATGGAACCCATGGTAGGACCACTTTTGAAGATGATCCTGGTCAGTAATTACTAAGAAGGGTAATCCAGAGTAGGGTGGCATGATGGCAGTGCAAGCTGGGAAAAAATGCAAATGATGCGAATGATTCTAGTAACTGGGAGTAACTCAATAGACGAGAGTGATTCGACTGTTGAAAAGTTATAGCATAACCGGGGAAGCGGGGAGCAATCCCGGTTAGTAACTATGATAGCACCTAGTGCTTGCGCGTGCTCTCAAGAACTTGAGCATTTCCATATTCATCAAGGTTTTACAAATATCCGTGTCATGGATCCTGGCAACACAACATACTACCATGATGATTGTCGGAGTAATGGGCCACGGGTAGGCTAACCCGAGCCCCAGAACCTTTCAAGACATCGCGGCAGACTGCACCCCTCAAGTACTTACGACAACTTCAAGATAAGCCGAGTCCCAGAAGGCGACTCCAAGATAAGCCGAGTCTCAGAAGGCGACTCCAAGACGAGCCGAGTCCCTGAGGCGACTCGCAACTCGGCCGAGTCCCAGAGGCGACTCCGAAGAAGCCGACTATGGGGAGTCGGCCCGCGACTCCCAACCACCCGGTAATTAAAGACGAGCATGGCCATAGTGCGCCGTACCCACGGAGATCTCCACCCGGCGTGGCACTGTTGCCATGCTAGCCCTGACGTCAGCCCCTGGGGCGAGGACCTGTACCCACGATGCCTTATCTGTACGGCCCAGAGACGGCATGGCCTACCAGTCAGCAAGAGTATTGAAGACGGTGGGCGCGCCGAGAGTCGGACCCATTGGGAGTCGGCCCCCCAAAGCCGGTCGGCTCCTCCCACGGGTCCCACACGCCATTAACCAGATGCGACCGGGGGATGGCCACAGTGATCGCCCGCAGGCGCCGGCACTGTTGCCATAACCCCATGACCAAGCCCGCGTCATTAGAAGCACGGCTGTAGTAATCTGCAGCCGGCAAGACCCGCTCGCGGCGGGCGCGGGCTGACGCCCTCGTACCAGGCCAGTCGGTGGGACCCACCAGTCGGCGGGCCCCAGGAGTCGGCGGAGAAGACGGCGCCTGAGAGACAGACGGCTGGGACCCGCACCCAGCTGGTTTTACCATTGTAAGCCTAGGGGTAGGCCTATATAAACCCCCCAGGGCACCCATGCAAAGGGTTCGCTTCTAGTAGCATTAGACAAAACACGAAGGAGGGAGAGAGCTAGCCTTGCCTTCTCCTTCTTCCAGAAACAGCTCTAGGAGCACCCTTGTATTCACTTTGCCTTAGTGATCATGCGGAGACCCTGCAGAGCAGCAGTAGGGGTGTTATCTCCTCGGAGAGCCCTGAAGCTGGGTAAGATCCGCCAGCGTGCATGTCTTCACCTCATCCCGTTTCTAGGCACCGGCGATGTTCTACTCGCCCCCACCATGATAAGCAATCCTTTGGCATATGTCGCACCCAACCCCCCACATTTGCCGCCCACCGTGGGGCCTGGTGCACCGTCGTCCGGAGATCTGTTCTGGACGGGAACCCTCTTCCTCCCTGGCGAGCGCAGCCAGCCAGGCTCGCCAGATGGCGTCTGCATCGACGCACTGCGCGGTGCTGAGGCCGCCTATGCAGCGAGAAGCCTCGCCGAACTTGTCGGCGAGGTTCGACTCTCCGACGAGCCTGCGTCCGACGCAGGCACGGGTGGCCCCGAGAGTCTCCTCGCGGGCCTCCTTGACCAACTCCACGTCGCCGGCGAGCCTGCCGTGGACTTGGAGTCCGTAGGCTCCACCGACCCAATGTTGGTCGACTCCGACGCCGTGTCGCTTGACACTTTCCCCACCAACGTGGTGGTCTACGACGAGCCGCTTCCGCACGAGGTGAGTGGCGGAAGCGCCGTCACGGAGGTGCTCGTCATCAGTCACGATGAGCGCTCCAGTGAAGAAGCTCAGGACCCGCTCGCCACAGCCCTGCAAGACCTAACAGCGCCCATTCCAGAGGACGCAGACGCCGAGACGCTGGAGACACGCCACCTTCAGATCATCGAAGGCGCCAAGAGGCTAGCGAGCATGAGGCGCTTGTCAGAAGCCTACCAGCGTGAAATGGATCGCGTCGTGGGCGGCTCGCCGGCTCCGACTGGGCCGAGCCGCCTAGGCGCGGTCCGGCAACGTGGCGCGACCATCGCCGACTTGTTCAGGGCTAAACGCCCCGTATACGCCACCCCTGCGGAGAACATCCGCGCTGCCCAAGCGGTGACTCACGAGCTGAAGAACTTCGTGGGCGAAGAGCGCCGCTTGATGATGGAACAAGTCCAGCAGCTCCTCGACGCAGTTGCTGCGCAGAATGCGGCCGACGGCCGCGCGGATGCGCTGCAGCAACCGAATGACGACTTGCCTCCCCGCCGAGATCAAGGTGCGACTTCTCGGACGCCGACTGGCGGAGTCCGCGGAAGGAAAGAAAAAGAGACGACTGCCAGTCACAGTCGGACTCGCCTCACCATTGAGCGCGACCAAGACGGCTGGCCGAGAGCAGTGGAGCGGCGGGACGACTACCTGCCTCCCCCGCCCAGAAGAGAGCGGTGAGTTTCCCCGCCGCCTGTTGAGCATCCGACTCTCGGTGGCTGCCTCGGCCGTCGAGAAGGAGTCGGAGAGAACGACGCCCGCCATCGGATCGACCGACTCCACCGATCCCTGGCACTGGAAGAAGAAGACGAGCTGGGTCCGCCTTGCTTCGGGCCCCGCATCCGAGATGAGCCCTTCCCCAAAGGGTTCACGCTCCCCCGAGACACACCCAAGTACACCGGCTCTGTGAAGCCAGAAGACTGGCTGATAGATTACTCCACGGCCGTCAGCATAGCGAACGGCAACAAGCGGGTTGCCATGAAGTACGTTCCACTCATGCTCCAGGGCACGGCCCGGACATGGTTGAACAGTATGAAGCCCGGCAGCATCAACAGCTGGGTCGACTTCACCGAAGCCTTCATCCGCAACTTCACGAGCAGGTACAAGCGACCTCCCAAGCCGCGCCAGCTTTCCTTGTGCGTGCAAGGCCCTGACGAGTCAACACGCGACTACCTCACGCGCTGGGGTGAGCTTCGAAACTCCTGCGAGGGCATGCACGAGGTGCAGGCTATCGAGTACTTCACTGCTGGGTGCCGAGAAGGCACCCTCCTCAAGCACAGGCTCCTCTACGACGAGCCTGAAACCCTCGACGAACTGCTGGTTATAGCAGACAAGTACGCCACGGCCGAATCCTCCATGAAGACAGAGATTCAGGTCAATGCGGCTGGCAAAGAGGCCTCTTAGGCTCCCAGAACTCCAGCTGGAGATACCAGTCGGTTCCAACAACAGAGCGACAACAAATGCAAGGCCCAACAGCCGACTTCCAACAGTCGGCAGGTTGCGACAGTCGAAGATCAACAGCCGGAGGGGCAGCCTCCGGCCAAACGACAGAAAGGCGGCAAGTCCAATTGGTTGCTGGCCTTCTCCTATGAGCAGACTCTGGATGGTCCCTGCAAGTTCCATAGTGGCGCAAAGCCGTCATAACCCGAAAGTGCCACTGGCTCAATAGAATCGCCAAGGGAGACGGCCTCCTTCCTCCGCCACCTGCTGGGCCGCCGCCTCCACCGTCGCCCCAGCAGCCGGCTGCTCGGCCAGTCGGCGCAGTGCAAGACGAGTACCCAGAAGAGCATGGAGCTTACGTGGTGTTCACCAGTGTGGCTGATGATCGACGCAGCAGATGGCAGCAGCAGCAAGAAGTAAATGCGGTGGCCACAAATACTCCAGAGTTCATGCATTGGTCCGAGAAGCCTATCAGTTGGAGCAGAGCGGATCACCTAGAGGTGATGCCGAATCCGGGCTCCTATGCCCTGGTCCTAGGTGCCACCTTGGCCACTAATAGGCGGGCCGCCCGCTTTTCGAGAGTGCTGATAGACGGAGGCAGTAGCATCAACATCCTATACAAAGATACCATGGAGAAGCTAGGAATGAAGCGAAGACAGCTGCAGAGCAGCCGGACCGTGTTCCATGGTATTGTACCCGGCCTTTCCTGCTCACCAATCGGCAAGATCATGATAGACGTCCTCTTCGGAGACAAAGATCATTTCCGCCGACAGCCGGTCTGGTTCGAAGTAGTGGACCTTGAAAGCCCATACCACGCACTGCTTGGCCGACCTGCCTTGGCCAAGTTCATGGCGGTTCCTCACTATGCCTACCTCAAGATGAAGATGCCGAGTTCCAAGGGAATTCTGACCGTAACCGGCGACTACAGGAAGTTGTCCGCCTGCGCGGCCAAGAGCAGCCGGCTGGCCGAGTCCCTGGTGATCGCAGCTGAGAAGCGGCTCCTTGATCGGGTCATGGCGATGGCCGGAAAACAGCCAGAAATATCGCCTGACCCCAAAGAGTCGGAAGCTGTAGGTTCGTTCAAGCCGGCCAAAGAGACCAAGAAGATACCCTTGGACCTGGAACATCCAGGGAGGTACGCTGTCATGGGTACAAACCTTGACAGCAAATAGGAAGGCGAGCTCGTCGATTTCCTCCGTGAGAATCGAGACATCTTTGCATGGTCCCCCAAAGACATGCCGGGTGTACCGACGGAATTCGCCAAGCACAAGCTACATGTCAGGCCAGATGTGAAACCCGTCAGACAGCCCTTGCGCCGCCTGTCAGAAGAGAAGAGAAGAGTTGTTGGAGAAGAGATAGCCCGGCTTCTTGCGGCCGGCTTCATCATGGAGGTGTTTTTTCCAGAGTGGCTGGCAAACCCGGTTTTGGTACTGAAGAAAAACAAGCAGTGGCGGATGTGCATTGACTACACAAGCCTCAACAAAGCCTGCCCAAAGGATCCGTTTGCCCTGCCAAGAATCGACCAGGTGATAGACTCCACAGCCGGATGCGAGCTGCTGAGTTTCCTAGATGCATATTCAGGATATCACCAAATCAAGTTGAACCCGGCAGACAGACTGAAGACCGCCTTCATCACGCCATTCAGAGCCTTCTGCTACCTGACAATGACGTTCGGCTTAAGGAATGCCGGCGCCACCTTTCAGCCTTGCATGCAGAAGTGCCTCGTCAAGCAACTCGGAGGGAATGCCCATGTCTACGTGGATGATGTGGTGGTGAAGATGGAGAAGCGTGGGACGCTGCTAGAAGACCTCAAGGAGACCTTTGAGAACCTGCGCCGATTCCAGATCAAGCTCAACCCTGAGAAGTGTGTTTTCAGAGTACCAGCCGGCCAACTCCTTGGCTTCCTGGTCTCCGAACGCGGCATAGAGTGCAACCCCGCGAAGATCAAGGCCATCGAGAGGATGGAGGTACCCAGCCGACTGTTAGATGTGCAGAAGTTCACCGGCTGCTTGGCATCCATCAGCCGATTCATCAGTCGGCTGGGCGAGAAAGCTCTGCCTTTGTATCAATTGATGAAGAAGACCACCTTTTTCGAGTGGAACCACAAGGAGGATGAAGCATTTCTCCAGCTGAAGAAGATGTTGACTACTCCCCCTGTGTTGGCGGCTTCGACTCCTAAGGAGCCCATGCTCTTGTACATCGCCGCCACCAGCCGAGTAGTCAGCACAGTCATCATAGTCGAACGCAAAGAGGAAGGCAAGGCACTCCCTATCCAGAGACCAGTATATTACCTGAGCGAGGTACTGTCGACCCCCAAGCAGAACTACCCCCATTATCAGAAGATGTGTTATGGTGTGCATTTTGCCGCCAAGAAGCTGAAGCCTTACTTTCAAGAGCATCCAATCACCGTGGTCTGCATGGCTCCGTTGGCCGAGATCATTGGAAGCCGAGACGCCTCCGGACGAGTAGCCAAATGGGCCATAGATCTGGCTCCTTACACCATCTACTACCAGCCCCGCACCGCCATAAAGTCGCAAGTGCTGGCCGACTTCCTCGTTGACTGGGCCAAGACCCAGTACCTGCCACCAGCGCCCGACTCCACCCATTGGCGGATGCATTTCGACAGCTCCAAGATGCGCACCGGCCTAGGAGCCGGCGTCGTCCTCACCTCCCCTAAAGGTGACAAGCTCAAGTATGTGCTGCAGATCCACTTCGCCGCCTCCAACAACATCGCCGAATACGAGGCGCTCATTCATCGGCTCCGGCTTGCCAAAGAACTCGGCATTTGTCGGATCCTGTGCTATGGCGACTCCGACTTAGTGGTCCAGCAGTCATCTGGCGACTGGGACGCCAAAGACGCAAACATGGCGAGCTACCGCTTCCTGGTGCAGCAACTCAGCGGATACTTCGAGGGGTGCGAGTTCCTTCACGTGCCAAGAAATGACAATAATCAAGCAGACGCCTTGGCACGAGTCGGCTCCACCCGCCAAGCAATACCTTCCGGCGTCGCTCTTCAGCGCCTCCTCAAGCCGTCTATCAACTCTTCACCAGAATCAGACTCCATCTTTGTGCCGGCTCCTCCCGAAGAAGTCGGATCCGACTCAAGAGCCCCAGCAGACGGCCCCAAGAAAATCACAGTCGAAGCCGGCCAGGGGACTTCAGAACCCGGCCCGGGGACTGTGCCAGTCGGCCCAGGGACTGTGCCAGTCGGCCCGGGGACTCCGTCAGTCCAACAAGCGGCCGCAAACTCCAGCCCGCCGCCTCCCAGCCCAGCCACCCTTGTCCAAGTCGTTGTGGTGGTGGTTGAAGAAATAACAGCACCCTCGTGGGCGCAGCCCATCCTCAAATTTCTCGTAAACAAAGAGCTGCCGACTGATGAGATCTCGGCTCGGCAAGTGCAACGACGAGCGGCAGCATACACCATAGTTAACAAAGAGCTGGTCAGGCGCAGTGTCACCGGTGTCTACCAGCGCTGCGTAGAGCCAAACCAAGGCCAAGCAATTCTCAAAGACATTCATCAGGGTGAGTGCGGCCACCATGCGGCTTCAAGGGCACCCGTCGCCAAAGCTTTTCGGCACGGTTTCTTTTGGCCGACTGCCCTGGAAGAGGCTAAAGAGTTAGTCCAAAAATGCAAAGGGTGCCAGAAGTTCCGCTCCAAGCTACTTCAGCCGGCTTCCGCGCTGAAGACGATTCCCATTGCCTGGCCCTTCGCAGTTTGGGGCCTGGACATGGTGGGACCATTCAAGACGGCCCGAGGCGGCCTAACTCATCTGCTTGTCGCGGTGGACAAGTTCACCAAGTGGATAGAAGCAAAGCCCATCAAGAAGTTGAACGGTCCGACTGCAGTGACTTTCATCGCCGACATCACGGTGCGGTATGGCATACCGCACAGCATCATCACCGACAATGGCACAAACTTTGCCAAAGGCGCCTTGGCCCGTTTCTGCGCGACGCAGGGCATCCGACTAGACTTAGCGTCCGTTGCCCATCCGCAGTCAAACGGCCAGGTGGAGCGAGCAAATGGCCTCATCCTGTCCGGCATCAATCCTCGACTGGTCGAACCACTCGAGCGTTCGGCCGGCTGTTGGGTTGACGAGCTACCAGCCGTCCTCTGGAGTCTGTGCATGACTCCAAACAAGTCAACCGGCTTCACGCCTTTCTTCCTCGTCTACGGTGCCGAAGCCGTCATCCCGATGGACATAGAGTTCGACTCTCCACGAGTCACCATGTACACCAAAGAGGAAGCTGAAGAAGCACGTCAAGACGGCATCGACCTGCTGGAAGAGGGCCGGCTGTTGGCACTCAGCCGATCCGGCATCTACCAGCAGAGTTTGCACCGATACTACAACCGAAAGGTCAAGCCGAGATCGTTTCAAGAGGGCGACCTTGTGCTTCGGCTGATTCAGCGAACAACCGGCCAGCACAAGTTGTCGGCGCCTTGGGAAGGCCCCTTCATCATTAGCAAAGTGTTGGGCAATGGTTCCTACTACCTAATCGACGCTCAGAAGCCTCGAGTGCACAAGAGGGACGACTCCGGCAAGGAATCAGAACGGCCATGGAACGCAAATCTTCTCCGAAGATTTTACAGTTAATGCAGTATGTACCACATATCCTCTGTGTTAAAATACCGAGACTTTGGGCCCCCGAGACGAGCTTGGGGACTGCCCTTTTTGTTATCTGTATGATAAGAATTATGCCTCCGAGTATGCTACTCTTTTATCATGTCGCTTGGCACCGGGTCCGACTAGTCGGCCCGGGGACTTGCCGTCCTGCGCTATGAAATGCTTCCTGCAGTCGGACAAGTAGTGTGCTGTGCTCAAGCCGTCTCTTGTCGAAACCCGCAGCTCGCAGAGCCGCTGTTGGTAGGCGGAGAACAAGCAAGAACGAGCGCACACACGAAAAAATGGCTAAGGACCTAAAGCGTACGCATAGCCCAAGCCGGCTCCCAGCCTCTCTCTGCAGAGCCGACTCTCGAGTAGTCGGCTCTCCGCCTTCTATCCCACTTGTTAAAAAACTCTGAAAAGGCAAAGTACTTGCCTTCCCTAAGGTAGCCAAGCATTTGACTTGCGGCAGTCCGCGGAGCGGCTGTCCGTCTGGCAAAGCAGCGAATATGGAAGGTGGCAAAGGAAAAAGCCAAAAAGAGCAATAAGCAAGGAAAGATAGAAGGCAAATAGATATTTACATAAGCAAAGGCCTCTGGTCGAGTTCAAAATACACCCCGCGGGTGGAATTATGCAAATTAACAAGTTCTTCAAAGACTATGAAAACAGATAAAGTAAGGACAAGACGGCAGCCTAAGGAGCAGCAGACGGGTTCGGCGGGTCGGCGGAGACGGCGGTGTCAGGCGCTGGGGCGGCCGGCTGGGCAGTCTCGGCTTGGTCGCCTCCGGCGGTAGTCGGCCCAGTCGGACACGGCTCGTTGCTGGAGGCGTGATCGAGCTGAGGCTGGTCGTCCGCTCCGTCTCCTGGCGCCTCCGTCTCGTCCTCGTCCCCCGCCTCATCTTCCTCCTCGGTACTGGAGCCGATCACCTCCGCCGAGTCTTCGCCGTAGTCGGGGTTCATCCCAAACCACTCCGGAGGCACCTCCTCACTGTTCGCGGCCCTCTCGGGAACGAACCGCTGGTGTCAGTGTAGTCGGCGATTGCCGCTGCACGCTCGATGAGGGCGCCTTCCTCAGCCGCCAGTTCTGCCTGGGCCTCTGACCGAAACGCGCCCAGACGGTCCAGGTCCAGCCCTGGATACCAAGCCTTGACAAATTCCAAGGCCCGACGCGCTCCAGCCTAGGCCGAGGAACCCTTCCAAGCCTCAAGACGGCCGGCCGCGACCTCCAACCAGTCGGCAGTTCGACTGGCGGTGCGCAGAGCCGGCATCCCTGGCCACAGGGCGGAGATCGCCTGGGCCCCGGCGCGTTGAAGCCAGCGCAACAACCGATGAGCCGGCCGCAGACGGGTCTCGATGCTTAGCAGCTGTTCATCGACGGTCAGCGGGGCGTTGGCGGCGATCTCCTCGCCATTCGCCCTCCGCGTCTCGCGATCAGCCTCGATCGCTTGATTGACCGCTTGCGAGTGGCCAGGGAAGAAGTCTGCCCAAAACAGAAAGAAGCAGAGAGAAAGTCAGTAGTCGGCCTAACTTGAAGTCGGTAGCTTAAGGAAAGAAAGAAAAGAAACTCACCATCGACAATGTCCTCGATCTCGTGGAAGCCGGAAGTCAGCATCACCTCCCTGTCGGTCCAGGAGGAGCGCTCCATCTCGATCTCGGCCAGGAGGGCGGTCTCTTTCTTCTCCGCCTCGTCCCGGGCCGCCTTCAGCAGCTCCTTCTGCTCTGCCAACTGCTCAGCCAGCAAGTCGCGTTCTTTGGCGAGCTTGCCGCACTCCTCCTCTTGGCGCGAAGGGCCATGCTAACTTCGCCCAGCTGTTCCTGAAGAGCGGCATTGGCCTCTGAAAAACAAAGAGAGAGACGCTAAGTCGTCAGCAGCAAAGATCGCCGGGAAGATCCGGCCCGACTGCTCAGCAGTCGGCCCGAATCTTGGGGACTACAGCCCGTGGGCGCGCCAGCGCACCCCCATGGAAAAGAAGAAAAACTTACTCCGGCTCTCCGACAAGTCGGCAGTCCGCTTCTCCAGCTGCTCAACGTTGCGGTTGTAGGCGGTGACGCGGAGGTTGTGGTATTCCTGCAATAAAAATCAGACAAAAACATAAATGAGGAACTCGCCAGATTGAGTTCCAGGCCGCCTGCGCAGCAGCCGGACCAAAACTTGGGGACTACACCTAGTGAGTGCGCTGGCGTGCCCCGACAGAGAAGAATGAGAAAAGGCAAAGTCAAAAAAGAAAAACTTACTCGGATAGACGCTCGCAACGCCAGATGTGCCCTGCTGTAGCCCTGGATGGCTTCTCCTTCATCTCGCAGCTTTGCCTGCACATCCAGGAGCGCCCGGTCAGCGGACCGTTGCCGCCTCCTCGCACCCATCCAGTGGGCGCAGCACTTGACGCCTCGGCGTCTGGAATGGCCGAGCTGGCAGCGCCGGCTTCCAAGGGGCGCGGCGCCGAGACCGCCTTCGCGAGACGGCGGCGCACCAGCGAGGCGACTTGAAGAAGCAGCCTCGCCCCCGCCTCGTCCTCAGCTGGCGGCGCCGAAGGACCCGCCGGCTGCTTGCCATGCGGCGGAGGCGGCGGTGGCGGCGAGGCCGTGCCCGATGCAGAGGCCTCTCCTCTGTCCGTCCCCACGATGGGGTGCTCCCCGCCGTCTTCTCCTGTCTGCCTCGTGAACTCCGGGGGCGGCGGCGCGGAGCTCAGCGGGACGACTAGCAACGCCGACTGGCGGCGCGCGGTCTCCTCGGCCCGCTGTTTGACCGCGGCGGCGGCTTCGGCCTCCGCCAATTTCTTCTGTGCGGAGGCCGCCGCCTTCTCGGCCTCCGCCTTCTCCAGACGGTCGGCCTCTTCCTCGTCGCGCTTCTCCCGCACGTTGCGCTCCGTCGCCTCCCGGAGGTCGGCGGCGGGGTCAATCCGCCGGGTGTTGGCGGACGTCTCGGCCGACCCCATGATAGAGGGGACGGCGACCCTCTCAAGAGAAAGAGGGGCCCTGAAGTAGAAAACAGAATGAAAAAGACTGAGGAAGAATTCGTCAAAGAAAACAAGACAAAGGCGGTGAAGGCTTACACAGAGACTAGCGGCGGCTTCTTCACTTCCTTGCGGAAGCGGTTGGCCTTCGCGACCGCCTCCTCCCGCTTGGTCGCGGCGGCCACCCCCTTGATCTTCTTCGGCTGACCGCCGAGCGAACTCGGCGCGGCCCGGCGCTTCTTCACGCCGACTTGACCGGTCAAGCCGGTGGAAGAACTCGCGCCTGGATGGCCGGCTTTGGGTTGGCGGCGCGGGACGACTTCCCCTTCAGCGTCGTCTTCTGGCCAGTCGGTGAAGGTCGCCGAGGGCCGGAGGCCGCCTTCCGCTCCCCCTCCTCCGCCTTCGGCGTCGGCCTCCATCGCCGAGGCTCCCAAGTCGGGGTCCTCGACATCGCTCTCTGCTCGATCTGGAGCGTAGTCACGGGGCTGTCCAGTGGCGCCGGCTGCGGGTGGGATGAGAGGGTTCTGACTCGAAGAAAGCCAAGAATATCAGAAGTCGGATTCGGCTGCAAGGAAAAACAGAAAGCAAAAATATACGACTTACCGCTGGAGGGGGGTTGGCACGCGAGCATGGGTCTTTGCCGAACTGCCAATCTTCCGTGAGCTCACAGTTCGCGATGTGATTCACCATCTTCGCCACCTCCGCATGGGGCATTCCCAGGTGCACATCCGACTCGGGTCTCGGCGGCCGCTCATCTGACTAATCAGATGAGGTCGGCCCTGGAGAGGGAGGACTCGGCGCGCCACGAAGGCGGCCAGCAAGTCGTCCCCGACCAAGCCTTCCGACTACGTCAGCACTCGGAGTCGCGCGAGGGCGGCGGCACTGGCAGGAGTCAGCGTTTGGGCCCGGTGGGACCAACTGGGAAGCCTCCCAGCCGACGTGTCGGCTTCGTAGGGCGGCAGGTTGACCTAGTCGCCCTCCTCGGCGACGTTCTTCACGTAGAAGTACGAGCACTGCCACATCTTCACCGACTTGATCAGCGAGATGGAGGGGAATGGTTTGTCGGCGGTCGACCTGCGCATTGCGATGAAGGCGCCGCATTGAGCCGGCACGCCGACGACGTGCGTGCCGAGCTTGGATTGAAAGAGCTCTCCCCACAGCTCGATAGTGGGGAGAACACCGAGGAAACCCTGGCACAGGGTGGCGAAGGCGGCCAGCAGCACCACCGTGTTGGGGGTGAGGTGGTGCGGCTGGAGTCTATTGAACTCCAAGAAGTAGCGGAGGAAGCCGCTCGCCTGCAGGCCCATGCCGCGCATAAGGTGCGAGCGGAATATAACCCGCTCACCCTCCTGCGGCGCCGGCCTTATTTCCTGCGCTGGCGGGGCGCGGGCTCGCACCAAGTTCGCACCGGGGAGCCGGCGCATCTTGCAAAGGTGCTTGATGGCGTCGTCATCCACGTCGGAGCCGTCCCAAACGCCAGAACGCATGGCAGGAGCCGCGACGGCGGAGGAAGAGCTCATCGCTACGGAGCGGTGCGGCACGATGCAGCAAGAGGAGGCGGGGGAGCAGGGAGGAA
>NC_057810.1:143822916-143908145 GCF_018294505.1 Triticum aestivum
AAAGATAGTGAGCGGCCAGCAAGCGGAGTGCGGAGGAGCCATGGTGGGCAAGATGCCTAATGTCACCTGGCTTGACGGCTCATTTGCAGAAACCGTGAAGGGGTGGCAGTCGGGGAGGTTCTACATCACCGAGCCACGCGACGCCGACTGGGCGGCGGCCCCCAAGTTCTGATCCGGAACCCCTATGCGGCTCACCTCGTGGGAACAGAAGGGCCTGTTATGGGGCGAATTTACAGAGCTGACCGGACTCACAAACTGCATCAAGGGCATGAAGGACAAGAAAATCAAGCTTGTCAACATGATCCAGGTGATGCTCTTTCGCCGGATTCTGCCATGCCAAAGGCGGGCGTTTAGTCTGTGGGAGTTCGTCCCAGCCGAACACTAGACGCTTCAGAGGCTCTATGGCATGAAGCACAAAAACGCGTGGAAGGCGCTGTTCAAGGCCTCCGGTGTACCTCCTCTCATAACCGAGGACCGTGGGCTCCACGCCGCGCGGCACCCTATCTAGGTGAGTTCTCAGACTGCCACTAGGTTCGGTTCTTCCCAATATATTCATGGGGAATTCCTAAGTGTTTGTGTCTATTTGTTCAGGAGTACGTGGAGACAGCGGAGCAGATAGACTGTCCGGCTCCTCTGCCGGAAAGCCCGGCTACTGATCTCCTGACGAAGATGCTGGTCCCAGCGCCCTACAAGGGGCTGGAGAAGAAGGCCGATAAGAAGGCCCTAGGGACCCGAAAGGGTCTCCGCCGAAAGGCCGCACTGAAAGCCTCGTCCTAAGAGGACGAGGAAGGCTCCTCCCCCGAAGGGGAAGAAGGAGAGGAAGAAGAGGCCGCCCTATCTAGACAGGATGGGGGGCCTGAGATGGCGGACCAGGGGACCAGGAGAGGCCCCCGGCGCAAGGCCGTCATACCCTTGTCGTCTGATGACGACGGGACAGATTCCTCCTGCGGAGGCGGAGAGGAACAAGAAGAAACTCCACCTCCCCGTATTGGGGGGGAGAGGAAGGCCGCCCCGGAAGGGGAGGCTGGGGAGTCCAAGAAGGGAAAAGCGTCCCTTCCGGATTACTCCTCCACCGCCGCCGATAGCGAAGAAGGGTGGCTGCCCAGGAAGAAGCCCCTGGTGCGATCGTAAGTATCTGCACTCAATCGCAATTTTGCTTCATAGTTTTGTTATAACACCGAACTTGTATGCAGTCCGGCCAGGGCCCATCCCGAGGTGTCGTCTTCGGACGTGTCCTTGAGTGAGTCAGCAATGAACTCTCTCCCAACGGCCACTTCTCCTCGACCTGCGGATGACACGGAGGTGTTGTCCCAAAGGCTCCCAGAGATGGGGGAGGTGGCCCTAGAGGCGCGCCAAGGCGGCGTCCCAGACATCGGACTCGCGGGGTTCAAGATCCCCGCGGATCGTGTTGGTGAGAGCCAAAGTAAGTCGGACTCTCAGCTGAACACTGTCCCAGAGCCTTCAGTGGTTCCGGATTCAGGCGGGCAGCCCCTCTTTAGGGAGGGAGGGCCGTCTGTATCAACGACTTCCGTTGCGCCCGAGGCGCTGGATTGTCTGCTGGAAATGCTTCGAGGCGCTTCCATAGATGAAGAGCACCGCACTCCGATGAGTGCGGTGATTCAGAAGGTTTCGTCCGCCAAGAGCAGACTAACCGAGACCTGCACCAGCCTACTAACAGGCTTTGAGGTAAGTAGTAAAAATGTGTGAAATTACCACCTGATAGGTAGTAGCCCCTGATACTCTGTTTGGTCTTCAGAAGGAAAAACAAAACGGAGGGTCAATTATAATCCGTAGGAGTCTAATAGTAAGTTTGAATGTGAATAAACAGGCTGTGCTGCTGGCCGCTGCCGCCCGTACGGCCGAAATCGTCGGCCTAAAGCAGGACTAGGAGAGGGCGCAGGGAGAGCTCGGCCTCACGAGGAGGCAGCTTGAGGAGAGCAAAGGCGAATAATTCCCCTCTCCCATACAGTAAAGTATAAATAAAATTTGATTTTGCTAACGACGAAGCGTCGTGATTTGGTAGCAGAGGCCACCACTGAAGTGGCGTCTCTCAAGAAGGTGCTGTCCGAGGCCGAACACAAAGCGGCTTTGGAACACAAGGAGCGCCAAAAGCAAGAAGACCGAGTGGGCGAAGTATAAGAAGAGCTCCAGGAGCTCGGCAAGAAGTATGAGTCCGAGAGCATGAGCTTAAAGCAAAAGAGGCCGAGCTTGAGAAAGCCCTTACAAGTATAAAGGATGCCAAGGCCGAAGCCGAGAAGGCACAATAGGAAATCCAGGAGGCCAAAAAGATAGCGGCGGGTAAGAAATTTTTCATGCAAAGCAAACATGTGGAGGAGGCGTTTCTTTTACTTACCCGAGTCCAGAGCTCTCAAGGGGCATTCACAGATCTGCCACGCGACCTATTAGATGCCGCGGAGTTCTATCGTGCCCAGGAGGGGAGCTCAATGGAGAAGCTGTTCTGGTCCGAGTATGCTGGGGCCAAACATTCAACGCCTCTGAGTGACCAACTGAAGCAGTTGGTCGAACTCCACAAGGCGGCCGAAGTGGCTATGAAGGATGTCATAGTCCGGATGTGGCCTCGTGAGACCCTTCCCACCAGTTACTTCGGCCTGATCAAGCGGATGGTGAATGCCTATCCGTGCCTGGAAGTCATCAAGCGATCCGTTTGCATTGAGGGTGCCCGCCTGGCCCTTGCCCGTGTGAAGGTGCATTGGGGCAAGATGGATGCGGAGAAGCTGGTGAAGGACGGGCCGCCAGAGGGCAAGCCGCATTGCGTTCCCGAGAAGTATTATGATGGCGTTATGAAGGGTGCTTGCCTCGTGGCCGATGAATGTACCAAAGACATAATTTTTGAATGAATTCACCTCTGTCATGTTTGTAATTTAAAGAAGAAGTTACTTGCTCTATGTAGCACTTTTGTTATTTAAAATATTACCTTCTGTGTGGCTGTTTATCAAATTCTAAAAGTAGGCCAGCCGTCGGCTTCCGCCCCCATGTAATTAGTACTGGGGTGTTCGTGGAAAACCCAGACACTCTTTATCCAAATGTTTGGTCCCTTAAGGAGGTGTCCAACGCAGCGAATAAGGCAATCGGACTATACGGCTTTATAACCTTCACTGAGCCATAGAAGTCTACAATTTTAAATTTCGGTGAAGCCCCTAGAATCCGGAAGGCCGAATTGGGGCGCTATAGACGCCTATATCGGACAAAGCCGAATTATTGCCTAAAGCGGATAAATCTTTAAGGATTTTGAGACCTCTCGAACAGTAACCAGCTCTTGCCACATCATGCCAGTCAGTTTTGTGCTTTCTCTACTGAGGTGCTCGTCCGGAAGAACCAGGGCACAATCTCAGTAGTTCTCCCTGCGCTACCTTAGCCGAATTAACGGAACGTAAGGCACCAAAACAAGGGAGCCGGGCTATCCCAACTATAGACCCAAGACATGATTCGGAGCTGATGCATATAATGCTATAAGTTCGGGGTGTCGCACTGTTGAAAGTGTTCGGACTTGTTTTGCCGTATTATGGGGTGCCATAAGAAGCCCCTGGCAAACTCAACGTACCAGAGTGTACGGATGCAATATTAAAAGACATTTGTAAGAAAAATGCTCAAATAAGAATAATAAGCTGACGCTATATATGGTCTCCCATTGATAGATAATACGTTTAAGCTTATGTTTACAATGAATGCATGAAGCGGAGATAAATAGGATTATTTGACATATCCTATCCAGGGGCAGGCTACGTACAGATAGATAAAGCAGGAACAACGATCGTAAATAGATTCCACCTCGGTGTTTCCTGCTATGCCCGAAGCCTATTGCCTCCTGGGTTTCCTCTCCTATGTAAGTCCGACAATCTGGCTCTTCTAGAGAAGCTGCACTAAAGCAATGTCCTTAAGGGTAAAAGGAAAGGTTACGAAGCAAATACCGTACTGTTGACTGAGCCACTTCTATGCCTCCGCCTGTGCCCATGGTATTTTGAGTGCGTAATTGTGTACGCGTGGCACAAATGCTACTTGGATGGGACTTGAGCAGAGGCCGGACTGCTAGTCATGCTCTTGGCGTGCCTGCTGATCCTGCTGCGAGGTGTTCCGCCCTCGCTTTACGGAGATTGAGGTTGTCTTCGCCGGATTGGTGGTTTGCCGGAGGAGGCCGCATTGTACTTCGGCCGCAAGGGCTGTAGTGTGCTCTTCTATAGGGAGAGAGCAGTCCATATTTTCGTTGACTGTTATGACCCCGCGCGGGCCTGGCATCTTGAGCTTGAGATATGCGTAGTGTGGTACCACATTGAATCTAGCAAATGCGGTTCGTCCGAGCAGTGCGTGGTAACCACTGCGGAACGGGAAGATATCGAATTTTAGCTCTTCACTTCGGAAGTTATCCGGAGATCCGAAGACCACTTCCAGTGTTATAGAGCCCATACAGCGGGCCTCTACTCCAGGAATGACACATTTAAAGGTGGTTTTGGTGGACTTAATCCTTGAAGGATCGATGCCCATTTTGCGCACTGTGTCCTGATAAAGCAGGTTCAGGCTGCTGCCTCCGTCCATAAGGACTCTTGTGATGTGAAATTCGTCTATAATTGGGTCTAGAACCAATGCGACTAAGTCGCCATGATGGATGCTAGTAGGATGATCCCTACAATCGAAGGTGATCGGACAAGCTGACCATCGGTTGAATTTGGGGACGACTGGCTCACTTGCGTAGACGTCCCGTAGTGCTCGCTTCCGTTCCCGCTTGGGGATGTGGGTGGCATAGATCATGTTGACCATTTTCACCTGGGGGGGAAATTTCTTCCGTCCCCCCATGTTCGGACGCCGGGGCTCGTCGTCATCGTTGTTGTGCAGCCCCTTGTCTTTGTTTTCGGCATTTATTTTGCCGGCCTGTTTAAATACCCAGCAGTCTCTATTGGTGTGGTTGGCTGGCTTGTCTGGGGTGCCATGAATTTGGCACAAATGCTCCAGTATGCGGTCTAGACTGGATGGTCCCTGATTGTTTCTTTTGAATTGCTTCTTCCGCTGACCGGATTTGGATCCGCTGAATCTGGCATTGACCGCCGTGTCTTCGGTATTGTCGATGTTGTTCCGTCGCTTGTGTCTATTGCGCCGTAGCTTGCCGTTATTGTCCCGAACGTCTGAAGTGCCAGAATGTGGCATAGTGCTACTGCGAGCCAACCAACTATCCTCGCCCGCGCAAAAGCGGGTCATTAGTGTCGTGAGAGCTGCCATAGACTTGGGTTTCTCCTAGCCGAGGTGTCAGGCGAGCCACTCGTCACGGATATTATGCTTGAAGGCCGCCAGGGCTTCGGCGTCCGGACAATCGACTATTTTGTTCTTTTTAGTTAGGAACCGAGTCCAGAATTTATCGGCATCCGGAGGTCGCACGTATGTGCCTTGGAAGTTGTCAAGAAATGCATCTTCCAGGTTTTCCCAACTGCCAATGGAATTTGCGGGCAGGCTATTTAGCCAGTGCCGGGCGAGTCCTTTGAGCTTGAGGGGAAGATACTTGATGGCATGTAGATCGTCTCCGCGGGCCACGTGAATGTGGAGAAGGAAATCTTTGATCCATACCTTGGTGTCTGTTGTGCCATCGTATGATTAGATGTTTACGGGTTTAAACCCTTCTGGGAATTCATGATCCGTCACTTCATTAGTGAAGCAGAGGGGGTGTGCGGTGCCTCTGTGTCGGGCTATGTCACGGCACAGTCCGGCTGCGTCTGACTGGTTGTATTCGGCCCGGCTGGATTTGCTGCTAGTGTATCCGATATGACGGTCATCGTCATGTGCTGCCGCGCGCCCCCGTGATCCATAGATCGATCTTGGTTGTCCTGCGGCGTTATCCAGTTTATCGCGCAGGTCCTGAGTATTGCCCCGGGCCATAGTAAACTGGCGCGGCGGTGCAGGCTGGTATTCAGGCTGATATGCCATTTTATCCTGACATCGAGGCGGTCGGTCAGCCATGTGGCGCTCGAGTCCATATTCCTCGGCTGCCAGGACTTCTGTCCATCTATCTGTGAGCAGATCTTGATCAGCTTGACGCTGCTGCTGCTTCTTCTTCAGGCTTCTCACAGTGGCAATAAGCCGGCGCTTGAAGCGCTCCTGCTCTGCAGGGTCTTCGGGTATGCCGAACTCGTCGTCACCGAGGCTAATCTCGTCTTCGGTGGGGGCATATAGTTGTCCTCCTCCGGATACCCGTCCGCCGCCTGTTCATTTGGGCTATCATGCCCATCTTCCTGTTCGGCCTGCTCGAAGGTGGGCTGTTCGGGGTTGTATTCATCGTCGGGACCGTCCGGATTGTCTTTGTCTCTGGTGCTGATATTGCCTTGGCGGGGCTTGGAGCGGCACGGGCGACGCCCATGCTTTGCTTTCTTCTTGGAGGGGTTATCCTCCGTTGCCTCATCGCCATTGGTTTCTTTCGGAGTGTCCACCATGTATATATCGTATGAAGATGTGGCTGTCCACCCCCCTGTGAGCGGGGGCTCCTGTACGTCTCCTGCATCGTCGTCCATACCATCGATGTATTCGAAGTCGAAGTTGAGCACGTCGGTTAAGTCATCGATCGTTGCGACAAAGTGGGTGGTGGGTGGGCAGCGATTTCCTTCGTCGCTTGCTTCCCACTCAAGCCGGACATAATTTGGCCCAGAGCCTCCTGACAAAGAGAGAGACTTTAATGAGTTCAGCATGTCGCCAAAAGACGAGTGCTGAAAGATATCCGCAATGGTAAATTCCATTACCGGAGCCCAACCTGGCTTGGCTGGCTCGAGAGTGTGCGGACGTGAGCCAACAACCGGATATGAGTCCGGGAGCCCAGGGTTATAGGCCTCCACAGAGGTGAGACCTGTGTTCGGTTCCATCGCTGATGAGTATGCGGCCTGCAGGGTGGGCGCACCCCTCCGTCCTTGGGCAACGCAACCTACTCCGGATTTAGATCTGGGGCTGCTGGAGGGATGATGTCCTGAGCACTGTTCGACAGTAGGTCTAAGCCGTGCTAGTCGTGACTGTCCGGCACTCCTGGCATAGGCTCGAATCCGTCAAAGATCAAGTCTCCGTGAATATCTGTCGTGTAGTTCGAGTTTCCGAACCTGATCTGGTGGCCAGGGGCATAACTATCGATCTGCTCCAGGTGACCGAACGAATTGGCCCGCAGTGCGAAGCCGCCGAACACAAAGATCTGTCTGGGGAGAAAAGTATCACCCTGGACCGTGTTGTTGACGATTGAAGATGCCATCAAGCCTCGAAGCGACGACACAGAGGAACTCTCAATGAAAGCACCAATGTCGGTGTCAAAACCGGCAGATCTCGGGTAGGGGGACCGATCTCTGCGTCTTAGGCTGATGGTAACATGAAGCAAGGGACACAATGTTTACCCAGGTTTGGGCCCTCTCGATGGAGGTAAAACCCTACTTCTTGCTTGATTAATATTGAAGATATGTGTAGTACAAGAGTAGATCTACCACGAGATCGTAGAGGCTAAACCCTAGGAGCTAGCATATGATGGTATGATTGTAATTGTGATCGGCCTTCTAAGGAACATCCTCTCTAGTTTATACAGACACCGGAGAGCTAGGGTTTATATGGAGTCGGTTACAAGGAAGGAACATAATATCCGAATCGCCAAGCTTGTCTTCCACGCAAAGGAGAGTCCCATCCGGACACGAGCCGAAGTCTTGAGTCTTGTATCTTGACGCTTCTATAGTCCGGACGATTTGTACAGTCCGGCTGTCCAGATACCCCCTTATCCAAGACTCCCTCACTTATTGCAAAAATTTAGAAGTCATCAAAAACCAAGCACTACGCGCATGCTCCTAAACGGATAGATTGGTAGGAAAAGACCATCGCTCGTCCCCGACCGCCACTCATAAGGATGCAGAATCCAAGTACACTTCATGGTATTTTGAGTGCGTAATTGTGTACGCGTGGCACGAATGCTACTTGGATGGGACTTGAGCGAAGGCCGGACTGCTAGTCATGCTCTTGGCGTGCCTGCTGATCCTGCTGCGGGGTGTTCCGCCCTCGCTTGACGGAGCTTGAGGTTGTCTTCGCCGGATTGGTGGTTTGCCGGAGGAGGCCGCATTGTACTTCGGCCGCAAGGGCTGCAGTGTGCTCTTCTATACGGAGAGAGCAGTCCATATTTTCGTTGACTGTTATGACCCCGCGTGGGCCTGGCATCTTGAGCTTGAGGTATGCGTAGTGTGGTACCGCATTGAATCTAGCAAATGCGGTTCGTCCGAGCAGTGCGTGGTAACCACTGCGGAAAGGGACGATATCGAAGATTAGCTCTTCACTTCGGAAGTTATCCGGAGATCCGAAGACCACTTCCAGTGTTATAGAGCCCATACAGCGGGCCTCTACTCCAGGAATGACACATTTAAAGGTGGTTTTGGTGGACTTAATCCTTGAAGGATTGATGCCCATTTTGCGCACTGTGTCCTGATAAAGCAGGTTCAGGCTGCTGCCTCCGTCCATAAGGACTCTTGTGAGGTGAAATTCGTCTATAATTGGGTCTAGAACCAATGCGACTGAGCCGCCATGACGGATGCTAGTAGGATGATCCCTACAATCGAAGGTGATCGGACAAGCTGACCATCGGTTGAATTTGGGGACGACTGGCTCACTCGCGTAGACGTCTCGTAGTGCTCGCTTCCGTTCCCACTTGGGGATGTGGGTGGCATAGATCATGTTGACCATTTTCACCTGGGGGGGAAATTTCTTCCGTCCCCCCATGTTCGGACGCCGGGGCTCGTCGTCATCGTCGTTGTGCAGCCCCTTGTCTTTGTTTTCGGCATTTATTTTGCCGGCCTGTTTAAATACCCAGCAGTCTCTATTGGTGTGGTTGGCTAGCTTGTCTGGGGTGCCATGAATTTGGCACAAATGCTCCAGTATGCGGTCTAGACTGGATGGTCCCTGATTGTTTCTTTTGAATTGCTTCTTCCGCTGACCGGATTTGGATCCGCTGAATCTGGCATTGACCGTCGTGTCTTCGGTGTTGTCGATGTTGTTCCGTCGCTTGTGTCTATTGCGCCGTAGCTTGCCGTTATTGTCCCGAACGTCTGAAGTGCCAGAATGTGGCGCAGTGCTACTGCGAGCCAACCAAATATCCTCGCCCGCGCAAAAGCGGGTCATTAGTGTCGTGAGAGCTGCCATAGACTTGGGTTTCTCCTAGCCGAGGTGTCAGGCGAGCCACTCGTCACAGATATTATGCTTGAAGGCTGCCAGGGCTTCGGCGTCCGGACAATCGACTATTTGGTTCTTTTTAGTTAGGAACCGAGTCCAGAATTTATCGGCATCCGGAGGTCGCACGTATGTGCCTTGGAAGTTGTCAAGAAATGCATCTTCCAGGTTTTCCCAACTGCCAATGGAATTTGCGGGCAGGCTGTTTAGCTAGTGTCGGGCGAGTCCTTTGAGCTTGAGGGGAAGATACTTGATGGCATGTAGATCGTCTCCGTGGGCCATGTGAATGTGGAGAAGGAAATCTTCGATCCATACCTTGGGGTCTGTTGTGCCATCGTATGATTAGATGTTTATGGGTTTAAACCCTTTTGGGAATTCATGATCCATCACTTCATCAATGAAGCAGAGGGGGTGTGCGGCGCCTCTGTGTCGGGCTATGTCACGGCACAGTCCGGCTGCGTCTGACTGGTTGTATTCGGCCCGGCTGGATTTGCTGCTAGTGTATCCGGTATGACGGTCATCGTCATGTGCTGTCGCGCGCCCCTGTGATCCATAGATCGATCTTGGTTGTCCTGCGGCGTTATCCAGTTTATCGCGCAGGTCCTGAGTATTGCCCCGGGCCGTAGTAAACTGGCGCGGCGGTGCAGGCTGGTATTCGGGCTGATATGCCATTTTATCCTGACCTCGAGGCGGTCGGTCAGCCGTGTGGCGCTCGAGTCCATATTCCTCGGCTGCCAGGACTTCTGTCCATCTATCTGTGAGCAGATCTTGATCAGCTTGACGCTGCTGCTTCTTCTTCTTCAGGCTTCTCACAGTGGCAATAAGCCGGCGCTTGAAGCGCTCCTGCATTGCGGGGTCTTCGGGTACGCCGAACTCGTCGTCACCGAGGCTAATCTCGTCTTCGGAGGGGGGCATATAGTTGTCCTCCTCCGGATACCCATCCGCCGCCTGTTCATCTAGGCTGTCATGCCCATCTTCCTGTTCGGCCTGCTCGAAGGTGGGCTATCGGGGTTGTATTCATCGTCGGGACCGTCCGGATTGTCTTTGTCTCCGGTGCTGATATTGTTGGGTTTCGTAGTAATTTCAAAAAATTTCCTACGCGCACACAGGATCATGTGATGCATAGCAACGAGAGGAGAGTGTTGTCTACGTACCCAACGCAGACCGACTGCGGAAGCGATGACACGACGTAGAGGAAGTAGTCGTACGTCTTCACGATCCAACCGATCAAGCACCGAAACTACGGCACCTCCGAGTTCGAGCACACGTTCAGCTCGATGACGATCCCCGGACTCCGATCCAGCAAAGTGTCGGGGAAGAGTTTCGTCAGCACGACGGCGTGGTGACGATCTTGATGAACTACAGCAGCAGGGCTTCGCCTAAACTCCGCTACAGTATTATCGAGGAATATGGTGGCAGGGGGCACCGCACACGGCTAAGGAATCGATCACGTGGATCAACTTGTGTCAACTTGTGTGTTTAGAGGTGCCCCTGCCTCCGTATATAAAGGAGGAGAGGAGGGGAGGCTGGCCGGCCAAGGGGGGAGGCGCAGGAGAGTCCTACTCCCACTGGGAGTAGGATTCCCCCTCCAATCCTAGTCCAACTAGGATTCCTCGGAGGGGAAAAGAGGAGGAGGGGGCCGGCCACCTCTCCTAGTCCTAATAGGACTAGGGGAAGGGGGGGCGCGCAGCCCATCTAGGGCAGCCCCTTCTCTTTTCCACTAAGGCCCACTATGGCCCAAATAGCTCCCGGGGGGTTCCGGTAACCCTCCCGGTATTCCGGTAAAATCCCGATTTCACCCGGAACACTTCTGATATCCAAATATAGGCTTCCAATATATCAATCTTTACGTCTCGACCATTTCAAGACTCCTCGTCATGTCCGTGATCACATCCGGGACTCCGAACAACCTTCGGTACATCAAAATGCATAAACTCATAATATAACTGTCATCGTAACCTTAAGCGTGCGGACCCTACGGGTTCGAGAACAATGTAGACATGACCGAGACATGTCTCCGGTCAATAACCAATAGCGGGACCTGGATGCCCATATTGGCTCCTACATATTCTACGAAGATCTTTATCGGTCAGACCGCATAACAACATACGTTGTTCCCTTTGTCATCGGTATGTTACTTGCCCGAGATTTGATCGTCGGTATCCAATACCTAGTTCAATCTCGTTACCGGCAAGTCTCTTTACTCGTTCCGTAATACATCATCTTACAACTAACATATTAGTTGTAATGCTTGCAAGGCTTATGTGATGTGTATTACCGAGAGGGCCCAGAGATACCTCTCCGACAATCGGAGTGACAAATCCTAATCTCGAAATACGCCAACCCAACATCGACCATTGGAGACACCTGTAGTACTCCTTTATAATCACCCAGTTACGTTGTGACGTTTGGTAGTACCCAAAGTGTTCCTCCGGTAAACGGGAGCTGCATAATCTCATAGTCATAGGAACATGTATAAGTCATGAAGAAAGCAATAGCAACATACTAAACGATCGGGTGCTAAGCTAATGGAATGGGTCATGTCAATCAGATCATTCTACTAATGATGTGACCTCGTTAATCAAATAACAACTCATTGTTCATGGTTAGGAAACATAACCATCTTTGATTAACGAGCTAGTCAAGTAGAGGCATACTAGTGACACTTTGTTTGTCTATGTATTCACACATGTATTATGTTTTCGGTAAATACAATTCTAGCATGAATAATAAACATTTATCATGATTATAAGGAAATAAATAATAACTTTATTATTGCCTCTAGGGCATATTTCCTTCAGTCTCCCACTTGCACTAGAGTCAATAATCTAGATTACACTGTAATGATTCTAACACCCATGGAGCCTTGGTGCTGATCATGTTTTGCTCGTGGAAGAGGCTTAGTCAATGGGTCTACAACATTCAGATCCGTATGTATCTTGCAAATCTCTATGTCTCCCACCTGGACTAGATCCCGGATGGAGTTGAAGCGTCTCTTGATGTGTTTGGTCCTTTTGTGAAATCTGGATTCCTTTGCCAAGGCAATTGCACCAGTATTGTCACAAAAGATTTTCATTGGACCCGATGCACTAGGTATGACACCTAGATCGGATATGAACTCCTTCATCCAGACTCCTTCATTTGCTGCTTCCGAAGCAGCTATGTATTCCGCTTCACATGTAGATCCCGCTACAACGCTTTGTTTAGAACTGCACCAACTGACAGCTCCACCGTTTAATGTAAACACGTATCCGGTTTGCGATTTAGAATCGTCCGGATCAGTGTCAAAGCTTGCATCAACGTAACCTTTTACGGTGAGCTCTTTGTCACCTCCATATACGAGAAACATATCCTTAGTCCTTTTCAGGTATTTTAGGATGTTCTTGTTAGGTTTCGTAGTAATTTCAAAAATTTTCCTACGCGCACACAGGATCATGTGATGCATAGCAACGAGAGGAGAGTGTTGTCTACGTACCCAACGCAGACCGACTGCGGAAGCGATGACACGACGTAGAGGAAGTAGTCGTACGTCTTCACGATCCAACCGATCAAGCACCGAAACTACGGCACCTCCGAGTTCGAGCACACGTTCAGCTCGATGACGATCCCCGGACTCCGATCCAGCAAAGTGTCGGGGAAGAGTTTCGTCAGCACGACGGCGTGGTGACGATCTTGATGAACTACAGCAGCAGGGCTTCGCCTAAACTCCGCTACAGTATTATCGAGGAATATGGTGGCAGGGGGCACCGCACACGGCTAAGGAATCGATCACGTGGATCAACTTGTGTCAACTTGTGTGTTTAGAGGTGCCCCTGCCTCCGTATATAAAGGAGGAGAGGAGGGGAGGCTGGCCGGCCAAGGGGGGAGGCGCAGGAGAGTCCTACTCCCACTGGGAGTAGGATTCCCCCTCCAATCCTAGTCCAACTAGGATTCCTCGGAGGGGAAAAGAGGAGGAGGGGGCCGGCCACCTCTCCTAGTCCTAATAGGACTAGGGGAAGGGGGGGCGCGCAGCCCATCTAGGGCAGCCCCTTCTCTTTTCCACTAAGGCCCACTATGGCCCAAATAGCTCCCGGGGGGTTCCGGTAACCCTCCCGGTATTCCGGTAAAATCCCGATTTCACCCGGAACACTTCTGATATCCAAATATAGGCTTCCAATATATCAATCTTTACGTCTCGACCATTTCAAGACTCCTCGTCATGTCCGTGATCACATCCGGGACTCCGAACAACCTTCGGTACATCAAAATGCATAAACTCATAATATAACTGTCATCGTAACCTTAAGCGTGCGGACCCTACGGGTTCGAGAACAATGTAGACATGACCGAGACACGTCTCTGGTCAATAACCAATAGCGGGACCTGGATGCCCATATTGGCTCCTACATATTCTACGAAGATCTTTATCGGTCAGACCGCATAACAACATACGTTGTTCCCTTTGTCATCGGTATGTTACTTGCCCGAGATTCGATCGTCGGTATCCAATACCTAGTTCAATCTCGTTACCGGCAAGTCTCTTTACTCGTTCCGTAATACATCATCTCACAACTAACATATTAGTTGTAATGCTTGCAAGGCTTATGTGATGTGTATTACCGAGAGGGCCCAGAGATACCTCTCCGATAATCGGAGTGACAAATCCTAATCTCGAAATACGCCAACCCAACATCGACCATTGGAGACACCTGTAGTACTCCTTTATAATCACCCAGTTACGTTGTGACGTTTGGTAGTACCCAAAGTGTTCCTCCGGTAAACGGAAGTTGCATAATCTCATAGTCATAGGAACATGTATAAGTCATGAAGAAAGCAATAGCAACATACTAAACGATCGGGTGCTAAGCTAATGGAATGGGTCATGTCAATCAGATCATTCTACTAATGATGTGACCTCGTTAATCAAATAACAACTCATTGTTCATGGTTAGGAAACATAACCATCTTTGATTAACGAGCTAGTTAAGTAGAGGCATACTAGTGACACTCTGTTTGTCTATGTATTCACACATGTATTATGTTTCCGGTAAATACAATTCTAGCATGAATAATAAACATTTATCATGATTATAAGGAAATAAATAATAACTTTATTATTGCCTCTAGGGCATATTTCCTTCAGTCTCCCACTTGCACTAGAGTCAATAATCTAGATTACACTGTAATGAATCTAACACCCATGGAGCTTTGGTGCTGATCATGTTTTGCTCGTGGAAGAGGCTTAGTCAACGGGTCTGCAACATTCAGATTCGTATGTATCTTGCAAATCTCTATGTCTCCCACCTGGACTAGATCTCGGATGGAGTTGAAGCGTCTCTGGATGTGTTTGGTCCTTTTGTGAAATCTGGATTCCTTTGCCAAGGCAATTGCACCAGTATTGTCACAAAAGATTTTCATTGGACCCGATGGACTAGGTATGACACCTAGATCGGATATGAACTCCTTCATCCAGACTCCTTCATTTGCTGCTTCCGAAGCAACTATGTATTCCGCTTCACATGTAGATCCCGCTACGACGCTTTGTTTAGAACTGCACCAACTGACAGCTCCACCGTTTAATGTAAACACGTATCCGGTTTGCGATTTAGAATCGTCCGGATCAGTGTCAAAGCTTGCATCAACGTAACCTTTTACGATGAGCTCTTTGTCACTTCCATATACGAGAAACATATCCTTAGTCCTTTTCAGGTATTTCAGGATGTTCTTGACCGCTGTCCAGTGATCCATTCCTGGATTACTTTGGTACCTCCCTGCTAAATGTCAGGACCCCGACTCGATGTCACATCGATCTAGCTGGTAACACTTCATGTCACTTTGCGGCCTCACGCACGGTATCCCCACGGGTGTCGTCTTACCTTTTCCCGGGACCGTTTGCGCCTTTTGGCTCACGTATATGATAGTGTCGCTTGCATCCATATGATAAAGAGCCCGGGCTGACATGACTAGTCGTAAACCCAAAGTGGCACAGACTTACAGGGACAGGCATCCATGACCCAGCTTCGAACGTGTCGGTCAACAGCAAGTGGGTCCGGGCTGTAGCACTGGGCTAGTAGGACCCCGGTAAACCGGGCTGCAGCGGGCTAACAGGACTCCGATACTCAAAGCGTGACATTTCCCCGAAGGGACAGACACAGGAACGAAGAAGGACACATGCCGGCCAGCCTAAGTGTTCCAGAGCAGTAGCAAGCTACCATGGCTCAGCGGTAACACTAGGAGACATTTCCCGGTAAGAGAGGCTACTAAAGATAAACAACTAGATAGTCAGATCCCACACATACCAAGCATTTCAATCATACACACAATATGCTCGATATGTGCAAATACAACGAAGCATCACAACATGACTCTACGACACAAGTACTTTATTTAAGGCTCAGCGAGCCATACATAACATACACAAAGGTACGGGTCTCACGACCCCACATACAAGTCATACAGTCATACAAACCAGCAACGGAAGTAACTTGTCTGAGTACAGACAACTAGTAAAATAAAAGAGGCTTGGAAAGCCTAGCTATACTACGTGGTCCTTCACAAGCTCAGGGTCACCACCTGGGTCTTTAGCCTACTCGTTGATGTCAACGTCTACATAGAACCCATCAGAAGGGGTTGCAGCGTCTTCTGTAAAAATGTAGATTATAGCAACATGAGTACAAAGGTACTCAGCAAGACTTACATCAGATCCTACATACATGCATAGTATCAAGAAGGGTTGGTGGAGTTATTGCAGCAAGCCAGCTTTGACTCTTGGCTAGGCTATCCTACGATACTCCAACTTGAAATTGTTTTGCGCACACGAGTCCACTACTCACCACTTCAATACACTACCGAGGATCCACCTCCGTCTTCCTACGGAAGAGCCATCCTCGGCACTCACACTTATCTTGAGGCTTTTAATAGTATCCATTTACTTGTCTATGAACTGTATAGGCAACCAAGTAGTCCTTTACCGCGGACGCGGCTATTCGAATAGATCATGTTAACCCTGCAGGGGTGTACTTCTTCATACACGCTCTCACCACTTACCGTCGTTTACACGACATGTACTCGGCAACCTTCAAGCGGAAGCCCAACGTGGGTGTCGGCCACGACCTACCTAATCACCTAGGCCTCCAGTCCAGGTTTATCGCCTATTCAGGTTCCATCCGCAGGGAGTCCGGCCGAGGTTTCCCATACGGCCCCGAACGATGTGAACAGGGTTCCCGAGATACCTAACGGGTATTCGGTACACCCGGCCACGTACCTACCGCATCACTGCCCACCCCTACGGTCAGCGCTGTCCACGGCCTCCAGTAGGCTACAAACACCAGAAACTACTTGCAACTCCTGGACGGAGAACTAGGGTGAATAAGAAGCCGAGAGGGTCCATTGGTTTCGGGCCCAATGTATGGTAGTAGCTGATTCTTAAATCACACATACAGATCTCAGTGCTTAAGGTCGGCTTCAATGAAACAACCCACCATGTACTCCTACATGGCCTCTCATCGATACCTTTACCAAATCGTGTTCACCACACCACTCTCATTACCGACATAATCATTTCACTCTAGCCCATCACCCAGATGAACCAGACCTGACACGACTCTAAGCATAGCAGGCATAGCAAGGGAGGAACAACACATACATATGGCTCAATCAACTCCTACACATGCTAGTGGGTTTCATCTAGTTACTGTGGCAATGACAGGTCATGCAGAGGAAATGGGTTCAACTACCGTAGCACACAGCAGTTTGAAACGCGTTGTCTTAATGCAGTAAAAGAGAGCAGGAGCGAGAACATGGGATTGTATCGATATGATCAAATGGTTGGTTGCTTGCCTGATGGTTCGATGCACGGATACGGTTCTTCGTTAGGGTAATCACGGTACTCCTCGGGGACAGATCCTGTCGCAAAGGACATCGATACACAAGCATCACCAAACAATGTGCAACAATATGATGCATGCATGAAACATGGCAATATGAGTGTGTTGGGCTAATGCAACTAAAGCCAGAAGGGTTTGAACAAATTTGAATCAAAGATTCAAATTCCAAGTTCAAATATGGCCTTTTAAAGTGCCTTTTCTTGTTCTGCTTAAAACATCAATTTAACTTGTTTGATCATGCATGAAAATAGTACAGATGGATAGATTGGATTTTTCTGATCATTTTTCATATATAATTTGTCCAATTTGGAGTTACAGAATAAAAGTTATGAATTTTTGAAGTTTAAATAATATTCTGGAATTTCCTGATTTAATTTAAATCCAGAAATTCAATTACTGCGTCAGCCTGACGTCAGTGTGACGTCAGCAGGTCAACTGCGGCTGGCTGAAGTCAAACCTGACGTGTGGGGGCCACACGTCAGTGACAGGGGGGGTTAAACAGATTTAAATTAATTCTAATTACTAATTAGTGGCGCTGGGGCCCACTGTCAGTGTCAGGGGGGTTGACTAACAGTAGTTAGCGCTAACCTAACCACCTGGCCGACAGGGCCCACGCGTCAGTGACCCTGGGGGGTCAAACCCCAGGTCGGTCAAGTCAAACCCCACCGGCGACATGACGCCGGCGAGATCCGAGACGGCGGCGAGAGTGCTTTTTGCCATTCCGGCGACCAAATGGACGGCGGAAGGCATCTACGTGTTGCTGAGGTTGAGCCGCGTCTATTGGTGGTGGTGGTTGGGCTCGGGGTGGCCGGAGTTGACGGCGGCGAGCTCGGCTGCGGCGGCCGGAGTTCGGGTGCGGTCGGGATCAGTGTTGCAGGGGGTTTGGGGAGGTGTTGGTGCGTTCTACGTGCTCCTGGTGATGTGTGGAGCACGATGGTGTGCTCGGTTGGGCGCTACGGCGACCGTGGCCACGACGGCGACATCGCCGGCGGCGTGGAGCTCTCCTTCCTCTCCCTCGCTCTCTCTCTCACACGGCCGAACACCACCGTCGCCACCGTTCGCCGTAGCGGTCGTCTCCGACCACCCCTCGCTCCCCCGACTAGCTCAGAAGCTCCGCCACAACTCCCTCTTCCTCCCCACCGCTCCACGGGTCTCCGGAAGCCCTGCATCGCCGCCACGTCGCCGTTCCCCTCTTCGGACTCCGACCACCGTCGCCGTCAAATTCGTCGTCTCCGGCGCGTCCCCGAGCCCGCTTCGACGCCCACTGCAACCGCGGTGAGCCCCCGGAGCGTTTCCCCCTTCTTCCCTGGTCTCTCCCGACCTCTAGGCCCTAGCTCCACCTCGACCGAGAGCTCCACGCCGCCGGCGATGTCGCCGTCGTGGCCACGGTCGCCGTAGCGCCCAACCGAGCACACCATCGCTTACACGCTCTCACCACTTACCGTCGCTTACACGACATGTACTCGGCAACCTTCAAGCGGAAGCCCAACGTGGGTGTCGGCCACGACCTACCTAATCACCTAAGCCTCCAGTCCAGGTTTATCGCCTATTCAGGTTCCATCCGCAGGGAGTCCGGCCGAGGTTTCCCATACGGCCCCGAACGATGTGAACAGGGTTCCCGAGATACCTAACGGGTATTCGGTACACCGTGCCACGTACCTACCGCATCACAGCCCACCCCTACGGTCAGCGCTGTCCACGGCCTCCAGTAGGCTACAAACACCAGAAACTACTTGCAACTCCTGGACGGAGAACTAGGGTGAATAAGAAGCCGAGAGGGTCCATTGGTTTCGGGCCCAATGCATGGTAGTAGCTGATTCTTAAATCACACATACAGATCTCAGTGCTTAAGGTCGGCTTCAATGAAACAACCCACCATGTACTCCTACATGGCCTCTCATCGATACCTTTACCAAATCGTGTTCACCACACCACTCTCCTTACCGACATAACATTTCACTCCAGCCCACCACCCAGATGAACCAGACCTGACACGACTCTAAGCATAGCAGGCATAGCAAGGTAGGAACAACACATACATAGGGCTCAATCAACTCCTACACATGCTAGTGGGTTTCATCTAGTTACTGTGGCAATGACAGGTCATGCAGAGGAAATGGGTTCAACTACCGTAGCACACAGCAGTTTGAATCGCGTTGTCTTAATGCAGTAAAAGAGAGCAGGAGCGAGAACATGGGATTGTATCGATATGATCAAATGGTTGGTTGCTTGCCTGATGGTTCGTTGCACGGATACGGTTCTTCGTTAGGGTAATCACGGTACTCCTCGGGGACAGATCCTGTCGCAAAGGACATCGATACACAAGCATCACCAAACAATGTGCAACAATATGATGCATGCATGAAACATGGCAATATGAGTGTGTTGGGCTAATGCAACTAAAACCAGATGTGTTTGAACAAATTTGAATCAAGGATTCAAATTTCAAATTCAAATATGGCCTTTTAAAGTGCTTTTCCTTGTTCTGATTAAAACATCAATTTAACTTGTTTGATCATGCATGAAAATAGTACAGATGGATAGATTGAATTTTTCTGATCATTTTTCATATATAATTTGTCCAATTTGGAGTTACAGAATAAAAGTTATGAATTTTTGAAGTTTAAATAATATTCTGGAATTTCCTGATTTAATTTAAATCCAGAAAATCAATTACTGCGTCAGCCTGACGTCAGTGTGACGTCAGCAGGTCAACTGCGGCTGGCTGAAGTCAAACCTGACGTGTGGGGGCCACACGTCAGTGACAGGGGGGTTAAACAGATTTAAATTAATTCTAATTACTAATTAGTGGCGCTGGGGCCCACTGTCAGTGTCAGGGGGGGTTGACTAACAGTAGTTAGCGCTAACCTAACCATCTGGCCGACAGGGCCCACGCGTCAGTGACCCTGGGGGGTCAAACCCCAGGTCGGACCAGTCAAACCCCACCGGCGACATGACGCCGGCGAGATCCGAGACGGCGGCGAGAGTGCTTTTTGCTATTCCGGCAACCAAATGGACGGCGGAGGACATCTACGTGTTGCTGAGGTCGAGCCGCGTCTATTGGTGGTGGTGGTTGGGCTCGGGGTGGCCGGAGTTGACGACGGCGAGCTCGGCTGCGGCGGCCGGAGTTCGGGTGCGGTCGGAAACGGCGTTGCAGGGCGTTAGGGGAGGTGTTGGTGCGTGCTACGTGCTCCTAGTGAGGTGTGGAGCACGATGGTGTGCTCGGTTGGGCGCTACGGCGACCGTGGCCACGACGGCGACATCGTCGGCGGCGTGGAGCTTTCGGCCGAGGTGGGGCTAGGGCCTAGAGGTCGGCAGAGACCAGGGAAGAAGGGGGAAACGATCCGGGAGCTCACCGCGGTTGCAGTGGGCGTCGAAGCGGGCTCGGGGACGTGCCGGAGACGACGAATTCGACGGCGACGATGATCGGAGCCGAAGAGGGGAACGGCGACGTGGCGGCGATGCAGGGCTTCCGGGGACCCGTGGAGCGGTGGGGAGGAAGAGGGAGTTGTGGCGGAGCTTCTGAGCTAGTCGGGGGAGCGAGGGGTGGTCGGAGACGACGGCTACGGCGAACGGTGGCGACGGTGGTGTTCGGCCGTGTGAGAGAGAGAGAGAGGGAGAGGAAGGAGAGAGCCGGGGAGAGTGAGAGAGAGCAGGGGGGATCGGGACGGGCTGCGGGCGTCGTCCACGCGGCCAGGAGGGCGTCGGCAAGCAAGAGGTGGCCGCGCGGCCGTGCGCGCGCGAGCACGCAGCAGCTTCGGGGCGAGGGGAGGAAGACGACGGGGAGCTACAGTGCTGGGCTGGGTCGGTTGCTGGCTGGGCCGGCCAGCTGGCTGGGCCGCACAGGTAAGTCTTCCTCTTTCTTTTCTGTTTTCTGTTTTCTTTAATATATCTGCAACTTTGTTGAATTAAATAAAATACCTAGGCAACTTCAAAAATCACCAAACTATTCCTGGCCCATAGTTGGATTATTTCCAACATGAAACATTTTAGTTTGGAGATATTTGAGCATTTAAATATTTTATATAATTTTAAATGCCCAAATTCAAATAGTTATGATTTAAATCAAAAACCCTAGGATGGCCTAGGAAAATGTGCACCACTTTTGCAGAGGTTCTGAACCAAGACAAAAATGATGGGCATTTTAGAAGGGCATTTCAGGTTCATTGAAAAATTATTTTAGTAAACCCTAGTTGGTTTCAGAGGGGACTGGGGGTTCTGTCATCCCCATTTCAAGTTTCTGATGAAAGAGTAAACATGATGCAACACTCTAATGCATGACTAGCTAGGGTGTGACAACTCACCCCCACTCAAAAGAATCTCGTCCCGAGATTTGGGTTCCTCCGAGAAGAAGGCGGGATACTCGAGTCGAAGACGATCCTCCCTTTCCCAGGTTGCTTCATCCTCAGAATGGTGCGACCATTGAACCTTGAGAAACTTGATATTATGACGTCGCGTGGTACGTTCGGCTTGATCGAGGATACGAATGGGGTACTCCCGATATGTAAGATCATCTTGGAGATCAAGCGTTTCGTGGTCCACTTCACGGATAGGATCCGAGAAGCAACGCCTGAGTTGAGAAACCTGGAAGACATCGTGAACTCTGGAGAGGTGCGGAGGTAGTTCCAACTGGTAGGCAACTTCCCCTCGTTTGGCAAGAATGCGAAAAGGTCCAATGTAACGAGGAGCCAATTTGCCTTTGATACCGAAACGATGGGTTCCCTTCAGAGGGGTGACCCGAAGATAAGCCTTCTCGTCAACCTCGAAAGTCATAGCCTTATGTTTTCGGTCATATTGACTCTTTTGACGGGATTGGGCTGTTTTCAACTTTTCACGAACGATACGAACTTGTTCTTCTGCTTCCTGAATCATATCCGGGCCAAAGAATTGTCTTTCCCCGGTCTCTGACCAGTTAAGGGGTGTTCGACATCGTCGTCCATAGAGAACTTCAAAAGGGGCCTTACCCAAGCTAGATTGATAGCTGTTGTTGTAAGCGAATTCGGCAAATGGAAGGCACTTCTCCCAGTCCATTCCGAACAAGATAACAGAGGCTCGAAGCATGTCTTCTAGAATTTGGTTGACGCGTTCCACTTGACCACTCGACTGAGGGTGGAAAGCGGTGCTAAAAGAAAGACGAGTTCCCATAGCATTTTGGAAACTTTCCCAAAATCGAGAGGTGAAAAGACTTCCTCGATCCGAGTTAATTTCCAAAGGAACACCATGGAGGGACACTATTCGGGAGATGTACAAATCTGCCAGCTGACTAGCGGTTATACTCTCACGAACAGGTAAGAAATGAGCTACTTTGGAAAGACGATCGACCACGACGAAAATAGCATTATTCCCTCTTTTGGTCCGGGGAAAACCGGTAATGAAATCCATACCAATTTTATCCCATTTCCATTCAGGAATAGCTAAGGGTTGAAGGGTGCCAGCAGGCCGTTGATGCTCTGCTTTTACACGTCGACAGACGTCGCAATTTGCAATATACTGAGCAATTTCTCTCTTCATCCTAGTCCACCAGAACCTCTGGCGTAGGTCCTGATACATCTTAGTACTACCGGGATGAATGGTGAGAGGAGATTCATGAGCTTCCTTAAGGATTAAACGCCTTAGGTTGCACACTTTGGGAACCACTAGTCGATCCCCGAAGTATACTACCCCTTGATCATCAATGGAGAAACAATTCGCAATTCCTTTCTGAATGTTTCTCTTGATGCGGGAGATTCCCGGATCTACCTTCTGTGCTTTGATAATTTGATCCGTAAGGGTAGGTTTTGCCACCAAGGTGGAAAGAAAACCTTGAGGTATAATGTGAAGGTTAAGCTTCCGAAATTCCTCATGGAGAAGCGGTTGACTTTGTTGTAACATCAGGTTGTTACAATAAGATTTACGACTTAGCGCATCAGCCATGACGTTGGCTTTCCCTGGGGTGTAGGTTATTCCTAAGTCGAAGTCAGTGATCAATTCAACCCAACGTCTTTGCCTGAGATTCAGATCCGGTTGGGTGAAGATGTACTTCAGACTTTGGTGATCAGTGAATATCTCGCAACGATTACCGAGGAGGTAATGTCGCCAGGTCTTAAGTGCATAGACTACGGCTGCAAGCTCTAGATCATGAGTAGGATAATTCTCCTCATGTGGGTGCAATTGCCGTGAGGCGTAGGCAATTACGTGTCGATCTTGCATGAGAATGCAACCTAGTCCTTGTCGCGAGGCGTCGCAGTAGATAACAAAGTCCTTGGAGAAGTTTGGCGGTACCAGCACGGGAGCAGAGGTCAGGCGTCTTTTCAGTTCCTGAAAGCTGTGCTCACATTGTGGGGTCCATTCGAACTTTTTATCTTTCTTGACGAGTTCGGTTAGAGGTTTGGCAACTTTGGAGAAGTTCTCAACAAAGCAACGACAATAGCTCGCTAAGCCTAGAAAACTCCGAACTTGCCTGACCGATTCGGGTGGAGTCCAATCAAGGACGGCTTGAACTCGCTCAGGGTTAACAGCAATACCTTTACCAGATATTACATGACCCAGATAGGTCACTTCTGACAACCAGAATTCACATTTAGAAAATTTGGCATAAAGGCGATGCTCTCGAAGTTTCTTCAACACTAGCCTTAAATGTTCGGCATGTTCTTCCTCGTTCTTGGAGTAGATGAGTATATCATCGAGATAAACTACGACGAATTTATCCAAATACTCCATGAAGATTGAGTTCATTAACCGAGAAAAGGTGGCTGGAGCGTTGGTTAAACCGAAGGACATGACGGTGTACTCGTATTGGCCATAACGAGTAACAAAGGCCGTTTTAGGAATGTCCCCGTTTCTGATTTTGATTTGATGGTAGCCCAACCTCAAATCCATCTTGGAGAAGACTGAGGATCCAGCGAGCTGATCATACAGATCGTTGATCCTGGGAAGTGGATATTTGTTCTTGATTGTGACCAAATTGACAGGTCGGTAATCTACAACCATCCGGTCTGTACCATCCTTCTTCTTGACGAATAGGACGGGGCAAGCCCACGGAGATGAGCTAGGTCGGATGAAACCCTTTTTCAAGGACTCATCGAGTTGTTTCTTAAGCTCGGCTAGTTCTAGGGGTGCCATCTTATAGGGTCTTCTAGCAATCGGAACGGTTCCGGGGATGAGGTCAATTACGAACTCAACATCCCTGTCAGGTGGAACACCTGGCAATTCCTCTGGGAAGACATCCGGGAAGTCACGGACTACCGGAACGTCCTCAAGGTCTGGCAAAGGGCTGGCGTTAAGAGAATATAATTGTCGCTTGGCTATTCGGGTCAAGACATTGACTGTCTTCCCCGAAGGATGGGTGAGTTGAACAGTCCTAGAGAAGCAATCAATTTGGGCATGATGAGCTGACATCCAGTCCATACCCAGAATGATATTAATATCTGAAGATTTAAGGGCTATCAAGGATGCAAGAAAAACAAGTCTGTCGACTTGGATTTCATTTCCATAACTTACCCTAGAGGTCTGCCATCTAGACCCAGGGGTAGAGATTTCCATAGTGGATGGCAAGTCACAAAATGCAACGTTATGCAAACGAGCATAATTTTCAGATATAAAGGAATGAGAGGCCCATGTATCGAAAAGAACAGATGCCGGGTGGCAATTAACAAGAAGCGTACCGAGGACGACGTTGGGATCCTCTTGAGCTTCTTCGGCAGAGACACAATTGACATGGCCACGTGAAGCGGTGACCGGTTTAGCATGAAACACTTTTCCTGTCAGCTTGCCACGGCCAACAGCTTTAGCAGATTGATTGGGGTTGGTCTGGGGACACTCACGCATATAGTGACCAGATTCCCCACACTTGAAACAAGTCACGGAACTGGTACGTGGAGGAGCATTATTGGTTGGACCCCCATAGGGCTTGGCTGGAGCAGACTGTTGAACGGGGCGAGGCGCCTGGAAAGATGGCCTCGGTGTGAACCTGGGTGGCAGGGCGGTGTTGGGCACCCACACGCGGCGCTTCTGAGGACCAGCACCGGATGAGGAACCCATGTCACGTCCATGCTTGCGTGTTGCGTCATAATCAGTCTGACCAGTTTCAGCACTGATGGCTTTGTTGACAAGTTTCGGAAAAGATGTGCACTCATGCAGACGGAGGTCGCGGCGAAGCTCAGGACTAAGGCCCTTACGGAACCTTGCTTGCTTCTTGGCGTCAGTAGACACTTCCTCAGTTGCATATCGGGCGAGCTTACCAAACTCCCTGCTATAGGCATCCACAGAAAGTCGGCCTTGGGTGAAATTGCAAAATTCTTCACGCTTACGGTCCATGAGACCCTCCGGAATGTGATGTTCACGGAAAGCCTCGCTGAATTCAGCCCAAGTTGTGACATGGCCCGCTGGGCGCATAGCTCCATAATTCTCCCACCATAGGCTGGCAGGGCCTTCAAGATGATATGCAGCAAAGGTGACCTTGTCAGCCTCCGCTACCAGCGCGGAACGCAGCTTGTGAGAGATACTGCGAAGCCAGTCATCAGCGTCGAGAGGCTCGACGGAGTGGTGGAACGTGGGTGGATGCAATTTGATAAAATCACTGAGTGACACCACGTTAGCCCTCTGATGGTGTGCTGTATTCTGTTCAATACGCTCCAACAAACGGTTTGTCTCCCGCTTGTTTCTCTCAGCTTCCATCATAACCTCGGCTAGTGAAGGAGGTTGAGGCAGATGTTCATTTCTGGCTTCACTGCCTTCGGCCTGCTCTTGAGAAGCAGGGTTGGCGCGCGTGTTGACCATCCTAGGTAAACAAGACAATGATTTAGTCAGAATGATAAAATTCCGACATAGGAATACATAATGTAAGGAATAACTCGGAATGCAAGATGATCATCCGTATGACATGGTAGATACAGAAACTGCTTCTTTATTCCATCGTCATACACACCATACAAGGTTTAGTACAAGACCAAACAAAGTACTATTACGGTGAAAAGGGATTACATCTCATCGGAGGCATTCCAAACTCCTATACATTATTTTTCTACAACTCCGGAAAGAGTACAAACTAGGACATATCCCACGAGTCACGCGGGACGATAGACGACACAGCTAGTGCGAACTAGTGGTACTACCACTAACTCAGACCGATCCGTAGTAGTCCTCGTAGAAGTCGCCTCCATAGCCTGGAAGTTCAACATGATCATCCGGAAACAGACGGTCTCGCGGAGCTTTTGGACCATAGGGGCTAGGATGAGGTCGTGGACCAACAAACGGTGGCCTGCGGGGACCGCGAGGTGGGGAAATGCCTCCTACATCACGCCAAACCATCACGTCTGGCAGAGCAGATCTCACAGGATAGAGATCGCGCATATCTGAGAATCCAGCTTGCACCGCCGGTGCGAACCGAGTCAAAGTGGCCCAGTGGTCAGCACGGGTATTGAAGAGCTCTAACCTTAAGGCCCGATTTTCACGGTCCTTATCCTCGAGCATCTCAGTAGTGATGCGAGTTCGTGAATCCTCCTGAGTGGAGTCAGCATAGATAGCCTGGAGATATCCTTGTGCTCCCGGAAGTGATCCTGGCATATACCGGAAATCAGAGTCCCGAAATAAACCAGATCTGACTCGCATAATGGTCATCATAGAGTAGGCGGCGTCCTGCACAGCCATCTCAATAGTAACCCCGAGTCCATAGGAACAGTGAAGAGGCTCGGTGGATCCAGGATAAGATGGAAATATCCTGACAGTGCAGAGATACTGGCTTTGATTAAAATCTCGGAATTGCTCTTCGACCGTGTACTCAGGATACCAGCGGTATCCAGCCTCTGTCATTACCCTGACCAACTTAGCAGTATGGCCGGGTACATCTAGGCATCGAGTCAGGCGAACCACTTGATTGAGGTCGCGAGTGGCCATCTGAAAGCATAATCATAATGCAAAGGCATTAGAATTTCTAGCAAAATTCCGGCAGCATAACAGCTGTAAATGCTCAAAAAGGATATTGAGACATTTGACAAAGGATTTCGTACACACTCAACATCGTCATATCAAAGTTCTGAAACCGTTCTGGCAACATAATGTGGTAGTAAAACTGAACTAGGCTTGAACTCATCAACTTATAAGGTACTACTGATTGGTAACACGTGATCCTGATAGAGAGAATAGATCCTAATTCCTTAACCCCCGGTGGAAGAATGGACTGACTCAGATCAGAAAGTCATAAGGTATAAGGAGTAAAAAGAGCCTTACGTTCCACCCACAAACAATTCCCCTACATATAACTAAAGAATTTCTAGACTCAACATCGACCAGTTTGGCTTGAAGAACCTATAGGCAGTCCGGCTCTGATGCCAACGCTGTCAGGACCCCGACTCGATGTCACATCGATCTAGCTGGTAACACTTCATATCACTTTGCGGCCTCACGCACGGTATCCCCACGGGTGTCGTCTTACCTTTTCCCGGGACCGTTTGCGCCTTTTGGCTCACGTATATGATAGTGTCGCTAGCATCCATATGATAAAGAGCCCGGGCTGACATGACTAGTCGTAAACCCAAAGTGGCACAGACTTACAGGGACAGGCATCCATGACCCAGCTTCGAACGTGTCGGTCAACAGCAAGTGGGTCCGGGCTGTAGCACTGGGCTAGCAGGACTCCGGTAAACCGGGCTGCAGCGGGCTAACAGGACTCCGATACTCAAAGCGTGACATTTCCCCGAAGGGACAGACACAGGAACGAAGAAGGACACATGCCGGCCAGCCTAAGTGTTCCAGAGCAGTAGCAAGCTACCATGGCTCAGCGGTAACACTAGGAGACATTTCCCGGTAAGAGAGGCTACTAAAGATAAACAACTAGATAGTCAGATCCCACACATACCAAGCATTTCAATCATACACACAATATGCTCGATATGTGCAAATACAATGAAGCATCACAACATGACTCTACGACACAAGTACTTTATTTAAGGCTCAGCGAGCCATACATAACATACACAAAGGTACGGGTCTCACGACCCCACATACAAGTCATACAGTCATACAAACCAGCAGCGGAAGTAACTTGTCTGAGTACAAACAACTAGTAAAATAAAAGAGGCTTGGAAAGCCTAGCTATACTACGTGGTCCTTCACAAGCTCAGGGTCACCACCTGGGTCTTTAGCCTACTCGTTGATGTCAACGTCTACATAGAACCCATCAGAAGGGGTTGCAGCGTCTTCTGTAAAAATGTAGATTATAGCAACATGAGTACAAAGGTACTCAGCAAGACTTACATCAGATCCTACATACATGCATAGTATCAAGAAGGGTTGGTGGAGTTATTGCAGCAAGCCAGCTTTGACTCTTGGCTAGGCTATCCTACGATACTCCAACTTGAAATTGTTTTGCGCACACGAGTCCACTACTCACCACTTCAATACACTACCGAGGATCCACCTCCGTCTTCCTACGGAAGAGCCATCCTCGGCACTCACACTTATCTTGAGGCTTTTAATAGTATCCATTTACTTGTCTATGAACTGTATAGGCAACCAAGTAGTCCTTTACCGCGGACGCGGCTATTCGAATAGATCATGTTAACCCTGCAGGGGTGTACTTCTTCATACACGCTCTCACCACTTACCGTCGTTTACACGACATGTACTCGGCAACCTTCAAGCGGAAGCCCAACGTGGGTGTCGGCCACGACCTACCTAATCACCTAAGTCTCCAATCCAGGTTTATCGCCTATCCAGGTTCCATCCGCAGGGAGTCCGGCCGAGGTTTCCCATACGGCCCCGAACGATGTGTACAGGGGTCCGTGACACCTAACGGGTGCCCGGTATCCCCGGCCACGTACCTAAGTGTCAGGACCCCGACTCGATGTCACATCGATCTAGCTTGTAACACCTCATATCACTTTGCGGCCTTACGCACGGTATCCCCACGGGTGTTGCCTTACCTTTTCCCGGGACCGTTTGCGCCTTTTGGCTCACGTATATGATAGTGTCGCTAGCATCCATATGATAAGGAGCCCGGGCTGACATGACTAGTTGTAAACCCAAAGTGGCACAGACTTACAGGGACAGGCATCCATGACCCAGCTTCGAACGTGTCGGTCATCAGCAAGTGGGTCCGGGCTGTAGCACTGGGCTAGCAGGACTCCGGTAAACCGGGCTGTAGCGGGCTAACAGGACTCCGATACTCAATGCGTGACATTTCCCCGAAGGGACAGACACAGGAACGAAGAAGGACACATGCCGGCCAGCCTAAGTGTTCCAGAGCAGTAGCAAGCTACCATGGCTCAGCGGTAACACTAGGAGACATTTCCCGGTAAGAGAGGCTACTAAAGATAAACAACTAGATAGTCAGATCCCACACATACCAAGCATTTCAACCATACACACAATATGCTCGATATGTGCAAATACAACGAAGCATCACAACATGACTCTATGACACAAGTACTTTATTTAAGGCTCAGTGAGCCATACATATCATACACAAAGGTACGGGTCTCACGACCCAACATACAAGTCATGCAGTCATACAAGCCAGCAGCGGAAGTAACTTGTCTGAGTACAGACAACTAGTAAAATAAAAGAGGCTTGGAAAGCCTGGCTATACTACGTGGTCCTTCACAAGCTCAGGGTCACCACCTGGGTCTTTAGCCTACTCGTTGATGTCAACGTCTACATAGAACCCATCAGAAGGGGTTGCAGCGTCTTCTGTAAAAATGTAGATTATAGCAACATGAGTACAAAGGTACTCAGCAAGACTTACATCAGATCCTACATACATGCATAGTATCAAGAAGGGTTGGTGGAGTTATTGCAGCAAGCCAGCTTTGACTCTTGGCTAGACTATCCTACGATACTCCAACTTGAAATGGTTTTGCGCACATGAGTCCACTACTCACCACTTCAATACACTACCGAGGATCCACCTCCGTCTTCCTACGGAAGAGCCATCCTCGGCACTCACACTTATCTTGAGGCTTTTAGTAGTTTCCATTTACTTGTCTATGAACTGTATAGGCAACCAAGTAGTCCTTTACCGCGGACGCGGCTATTCGAATAGATCATGTTAACCCTGCAGGGGGTACTTCTTCATACACGCTCTCACCACTTACCGTCGTTTACACGACATGTACTCGGCAACCTTAAAGCGGAAGCCCAACGTGGGTGTCGGCCACGACCTACCTAATCACCTAAGCCTCCAGTCCAGGTTTATCGCCTATTCAGGTTCCATCCGCAGGGAGTCCGGCCGAGGTTTCCCATACGGCCCCGAACGATGTGAACAGGGTTCCCGAGATACCTAACGGGTATTCGGTACACCCGGCCACGTACCTACCGCATCACAGCCCACCCCTACGGTCAGCGCTGTCCACGGCCTCCAGTAGGCTACAAACACCAGAAACTACTTGCAACTCCTGGACGGAGAACTAGGGTGAATAAGAAGCCGAGAGGGTCCATTGGTTTCGGGCCCAATGCATGGTAGTAGCTGATTCTTAAATCACACATACAGATCTCAGTGCTTAAGGTCGGCTTCAATGAAACAACCCACCATGTACTCCTACATGGCCTCTCATCGATACCTTTACCAAATCGTGTTCACCACACCACTCTCCTTACCGACATAACATTTCACTCCAGCCCACCACCCAGATGAACCAGACCTGACACGACTCTAAGCATAGCAGGCATAGCAAGGTAGGAACAACACATACATAGGGCTCAATCAACTCCTACACATGCTAGTGGGTTTCATCTAGTTACTGTGGCAATGACAGGTCATGCAGAGGAAATGGGTTCAACTACCGTAGCACACAGCAGTTTGAATCGCGTTGTCTTAATGCAGTAAAAGAGAGCAGGAGCGAGAACATGGGATTGTATCGATATGATCAAATGGTTGGTTGCTTGCCTGATGGTTCGTTGCACGGATACGGTTCTTCGTTAGGGTAATCACGGTACTCCTCGGGGACAGATCCTGTCGCAAAGGACATCGATACACAAGCATCACCAAACAATGTGCAACAATATGATGCATGCATGAAACATGGCAATATGAGTGTGTTGGGCTAATGCAACTAAAACCAGATGTGTTTGAACAAATTTGAATCAAGGATTCAAATTTCAAATTCAAATATGGCCTTTTAAAGTGCTTTTCCTTGTTCTGATTAAAACATCAATTTAACTTGTTTGATCATGCATGAAAATAGTACAGATGGATAGATTGAATTTTTCTGATCATTTTTCATATATAATTTGTCCAATTTGGAGTTACAGAATAAAAGTTATGAATTTTTGAAGTTTAAATAATATTCTGGAATTTCCTGATTTAATTTAAATCCAGAAAATCAATTACTGCGTCAGACTGACGTCAGTGTGACGTCAGCAGGTCAACTGCGGCTGGCTGAAGTCAAACCTGACGTGTGGGGGCCACACGTCAGTGACAGGGGGGGTTAAACAGATTTAAATTAATTCTAATTACTAATTAGTGGCGCTGGGGCCCACTGTCAGTGTCAGGGGGGGTTGACTAACAGTAGTTAGCGCTAACCTAACCATCTGGCCGACAGGGCCCACGCGTCAGTGACCCTGGGGGGTCAAACCCCAGGTCGGACCAGTCAAACCCCACCGGCGACATGACACCGGCGAGATCCGAGACGGCGGCGAGAGTGCTTTTTGCTATTCCGGCAACCAAATGGACGGCGGAGGACATCTACGTGTTGCTGAGGTCGAGCCGCGTCTATTGGTGGTGGTGGTTGGCCTCGGGGTGGCCGGAGTTGACGACGGCGAGCTCGGCTGCGGCGGCCGGAGTTCGGGTGCGGTCGGAAACGGCGTTGCAGGGCGTTAGGGGAGGTGTTGGTGCGTGCTACGTGCTCCTAGTGAGGTGTGGAGCACGATGGTGTGCTCGGTTGGGCGCTACGGCGACCGTGGCCACGACGGCGACATCGTCGGCGGCGTGGAGCTTTCGGCCGAGGTGGGGCTAGGGCCTAGAGGTCGGGAGAGACCAGGGAAGAAGGGGGAAGCGATCCGGGAGCTCACCGCGGTTGCAGTGGGCGTCGAAGCGGGCTCGGGGACGTGCCGGAGACGACGAATTCGACGGCGACGATGATCGGAGCCGAAGAGGGGAACGGCGACGTGGCGGCGATGCAGGGCTTCTGGGGACCCGTGGAGCGGTGGGGAGGAAGAGGGAGTTGTGGCGGAGCTTCTGAGCTAGTCGAGGGAGCGAGGGGTGGTCGGAGACGACGGCTACGGCGAACGGTGGCGACGGTGGTGTTCGGCCGTGTGAGAGAGAGAGCAAGGGAGAGGAAGGAGAGAGCCGGGGAGAGTGAGAGAGAGCAGGGGGGATCGGGACGGGCTGCGGGCGTCGTCCACGCGGCCAGGAGGGCGTCGGCAAGCAGGAGGTGGCCGCGCGGCCGTGCGCGCGCGAGCACGCAGCAGCTTCGGGGCGAGGGGAGGAAGACGACGGGGAGCTACAGTGCTGGGCTGGGTCGGTTGCTGGCTGGGCCGGCCAGCTGGCTGGGCCGCACAGGTAAGTCTTCCTCTTTCTTTTCTGTTTTCTGTTTTCTTTAATATATCTGCAACTTTGTTGAATTAAATAAAATACCTAGGCAACTTCAAAAATCACCAAACTATTCCTGGCCCATAGTTGGATTATTTCCAACATGAAACATTTTAGTTTGGAGATATTTGAGCATTTAAATATTTTATATAATTTTAAATGCCCAAATTCAAATAGTTATGATTTAAATCAAAAACCCTAGGATGGCCTAGGAAAATGTGCACCACTTTTGCAGAGGTTCTGAACCAAGACAAAAATGATGGGCATTTTAGAAGGGCATTTCAGGTTCATTGAAAAATTATTTTAGTAAACCCTAGTTGGTTTCAGAGGGGACTGGGGGTTCTGTCATCCCCATTTCAAGTTTCTGATGAAAGAGTAAACATGATGCAACACTCTAATGCATGACTAGCTAGGGTGTGACACTAAACTTATAGCAAGGCACACATCATGTCTGGTACACAGCATTGCATACATGATAGAGCCTATGGCTGATGCATAGGGAACATCTTTCATATTCTCTCTATCTTCTGCAGTGGTCGGGCATTGAGTCTTACTCAATTTCACACCTTGTAACACAGGCAAGAACCCTTTCTTTGCTTGATCCATTTTGAACTTCTTCAAAATTTTGTCAAGGTATGTGCTTTGTGAAAGTCCAATTAAGCGTCTTGATCTATCTCTATAGATCTTAATGCCTAATATGTAAGCAGCTTCACCGAGGTCTTTCATTGAAAAACTTTTATTCAAGTATCCCTTTATGCTATCCAGAAATTCTATATCATTTCCAATCAGTAATATGTCATCCACATATAATATCAGAAATGCTACAGATCTCCCACTCACTTTCTTGTAAATACAGGCTTCTCCGAAAGTCTGTATAAAACCAAATGCTTTGATTACACTATAAAAACGTTTATTCCAACTCCGAGAGGCTTGCACCAGTCCATAAATGGATCGCTGGAGCTTGCACACTTTGTTAGCTCCCTTTGGATCGACAAAACCTTCTGGTTGCATCATATACAACTCTTCTTCCAGGAATCCATTCAGGAATGCAGTTTTGACATCCATTTGCCAAATTTCATAATCATAAAATGCGGCAATTGCTAACATGATTCGGACGGACTTAAGCATCGCTACGGGTGAGAAGGTCTCATCGTAGTCAATTCCTTGAACTTGTCGAAAACCTTTTGCGACAAGTCGAGCTTTGTAGACAGTAACATTACCATCAGCGTCAGTCTTCTTCTTAAAGATCCATTTATTCTCAATTGCTTGCCGATCATCGGGCAAGTCAACCAAAGTCCATACTTTGTTCTCATACATGGATCCCATCTCAGATTTCATGGCTTCAAGCCACTTTGCGGAATCTGGGCTCACCATCGCTTCTTCATAGTTCGTAGGTTCATCATGATCTAGTAGCATGACTTCCAGAACAGGATTTTCGTACCATTCTGGCGCGGATCTTACTCTGGTTGATCTACGTGGTTCAGTAGTATCTTGATCTGAAGTTTCATGATCATTATCATTGGCTTCCTCACTAACCGGTGTAGGTGTCACTGAAACAGTTTTCTGTGATGAACTACTCTCCAGTAAGGGAGCAGGTACAGTTACCTCGTCAAGTTCTACTTTCCTCCCACTCACTTCTTTCGAGAGAAACTCCTTCTCTAGAAATGATCCATTCTTAGCAACGAATGTTTTGCCTTCGGATCTGTGATAGAAGGTGTACCCAACAGTTTCCTTTGGGTATCCTATGAAGACACATTTCTCCGATTTGGGTTCGAGCTTATCAGGTTGAAGCTTTTTCACATAAGCATCGCAGCCCCAAACTTTAAGAAACGACAACTTTGGTTTCTTGCCAAACCACAGTTCATAAGGCGTCGTCTCAACGGATTTTGATGGTGCCCTATTTAACGTGAATGCGGCCGTCTCTAAAGCATAACCCCAAAATGATAGCGGTAAATCAGTAAGAGACATCATAGATCGCACCATATCTAGTAAAGTACGATTACGACGTTCGGACACACCATTACGCTGTGGTGTTCCGGGTGGCGTGAGTTGCGAAACTATTCCACAGTTTTTCAAATGTACACCAAACTCGTAACTCAAATATTCTCCTCCGCGATCAGATCGTAGAAACTTTATTTTCTTGTTACGATGATTTTCAACTTCACTCTGAAATTCTTTGAACTTTTCAAATGTTTCAGACTTATGCTTCATTAAGTAGATATATCCATATCTGCTCAAATCATCTGTGAAGGTGAGAAAATAACGATATCTGCCACGAGCCTCAATATTCATCGGACCACATACATCGGTATGTATGATTTCCAACAAATCTGTTGCTCTCTCCATAGTACCGGAGAACGGTGTTTTAGTCATCTTGCCCATGAGGCACGGTTCGCAAGTACCAAGTGATTCATAATCAAGTGGTTCCAAAAGTCCATCGGTATGGAGTTTCTTCATGCGCTTTATACCGATATGACCTAAACGACAGTGCCACAAATAAGTTGCACTTTCATTATCAACTCTGCATCTTTTGGTTTCAACATTATGAATATGTGTATTACTACTATCGAGATTTAGCAAGAATAGACCACTCTTCAAGGGTGCATGACCATAAAAGATATTACTCATATAAATAGAACAACCATTATTCTCTGATTTAAATGAATAACCGTCTCGCATTAAACAAGATCCAGATATAATGTTCATGCTCAACGCTGGCACCAAATAACAATTATTTAGGTCTAATATTAATCCCGAAGGTAGATGTAGAGGTAGCGTGCCGACCGCGATCACATCGACTTTGGAACCGTTTCCCACGCGCATCGTCACCTCGTCCTTTGCCAGTGCCCGCTTATTCTGTAGTCCCTGTTTCGAGTTGCAAATATTAGCAACAGAACCAGTATCAAATACCCAGGTGCTACTGCGAGCTCTAGTAAGGTACACATCAATAACATGTATATCATATATACCTTTGTTCACCTTGCCATCCTTCTTATCCGCCAAATACTTGGGGCAGTTCCGCTTCCAGTGACCAGTCTGCTTGCAGTAGAAGCACTCAGTTTCAGGCTTAGGTCCAGATTTAGGTTTCTTCTCTTGAGCAGCAACTGGCTTGCTGTTCTTCTTAAAGTTCCCTTTCTTCTTTCCTTTGCCCTTTTTCTTGAAACTAGTGGTTTTGTTAACCATCAACACTTGATGCTCCTTTTTGATTTCTACCTCCGCAGCTTTCAGCATTGCGAAGAGCTCGGGAATAGTCTTGTTCATCCCTTGCATATTATAGTTCATCACGAAGCTCTTGTAGCTTGGTGGCAGTGATTGGAGAATTCTGTCGGTGACGCAATCATCCGGAAGATTAACTCCCAATTGAATCAAGTGATTATTATACCCAGACATTTTGAGTATATGCTCACTGACAGAACTGTTCTCCTCCATCTTGCAGCTATAGAACTTATTGGAGACTTCATATCTCTCAATCCGGGCATTTGCTTGAAATATTAACTTCAACTCCTGGAACATCTCATATGCTCCATGACGTTCAGAACGTCGTTGAAGTCCCGATTCTAAGCCGTAAAGCATGGCACACTGAACTATTGAGTAGTCATCAGCTTTGCTCTGCCAGACGTTCATAACATCTGGCCTTGCTCCAGCAGCAGGCCTGGCACCCAGCGGTGCTTCCAGGACGTAATTCTTCTGTGCAGCAATGAGGATAATCCTCAAGTTACGGACCCAGTCCGTGTAATTGCTACCATCATCTTTCAACTTTGCTTTCTCAAGGAACGCATTAAAATTTAACGGAACAACAGCACGAGCCATCTATCTACAATCAACATAAACAAGCAAGATACTATCAGGGACTAAGTTCATGATAAATTTTAAGTTCAATTAATCATATTACTAAAGAACTCCCACTTAGATAGACATCCCTCTAATCCTCTAAGTGATCACGTGATCCAAATCAACTAAACCATAACCGATCATCACGTGAGATGGAGTAGTTTTCAATGGTGAACATCGTTATGTTGATCATATCTACTATATGATTCACGCTCGACCTTTCGGTCTCCGTGTTCCGAGGCCATATCTGCATATGCTAGGCTCGTCAAGTTTAACCTGAGTATTCTGCGTGTGCAAAACTGGCTTGCACCCGTTGTAGATGGACGTAGAGCTTATCACACCCGATCATCACGTGGTGTCTGGGCACGACGAACTTTGGCAACAATGCATACTCAGGGAGAACACTTCTTGATAATTTTAGTGAGAGATCATCTTATAATGCTACCGTCAATCAAAGCAAGATAAGATGCATAAAAAGATAAACATCACATGCAATCAATATAAGTGATATGATATGGCCATCATCATCTCGTGCTTGTGATCTCCATCTCCGAAGCACCGTCATGATCACCATCGTCACCGGCGCGACACCTTGATCTCCATCGTAGCATCGTTGTCGTCTCGCCAATCTTATGCTTCCACGACTATCACTACCGTTTAGTAATAAAGTTAAGCATTACATCGCGATTGCATTGCATACAATAAAGCGACAACCATATGGCTCCTGCCAGTTGCCGATAACTTGGTTACAAAACATGATCATCTCATACAATAAAATTCAGCATCATGCCTTGACCATATCACATCACAACATGCCCTGCAAAAACAAGTTAGACGTCCTCTACTTTGTTGTTGCATGTTTTACGTGGCTGCTACGGGCTTAAGTAAGAACCAATCTCACCTACGCATCAAAACCACAACGATAGTTTGTCAAATAGACTCCGTTTTAACCTTCTCAAGGACCGGGCGTAGCCATACTTGGTTCAACTAAAGTTGGAGAGGCAGTCGCCCGCAAGCCATCTCTGTGCAAAGCACGTCGAGGGAACCGGTATCGCGTAAGCGTACGCGTAAGGTTGGTCCGGGTCGTCTCGTCCAACAATACCGCCGAACCAAAATATGACATGCTGGTAGGCAGTATGACTTGTATCGTCCACAACTCACTTGTGTTCTACTCGTGCATATAACATCAACATCAATAACCTAGGCTCTGATACCACTGTTGGGTTTCGTAGTAATTTCAAAAAAATTCCTACGCGCACACAGGATCATGTGATGCATAGCAACGAGAGGAGAGTGTTGTCTACGTACCCAACGCAGACCGACTGCGGAAGAGATGACACGACGTAGAGGAAGTAGTCGTACGTCTTCACGATCCAACCGATCAAGCACCGAAACTACGGCACCTCCAAGTTCGAGCACACGTTCAGCTCGATGACGATCCCCGGACTCCGATCCAGCAAAGTGTCGGGGAAGAGTTTCGTCAGCACGACGGCGTGGTGACGATCTTGATGAACTACAGCAGCAGGGCTTCGCCTAAACTCCGCTACAGTATTATCGAGGAATATGGTGGCAGGGGGCACCGCACACGGCTAAGGAATCGATCACGTGGATCAACTTGTGTCAACTTGTGTGTTTAGAGGTGCCCCTGCCTCCGTATATAAAGGAGGAGAGGAGGGGAGGCTGGCCGGCCAAGGGGGGAGGCGCAGGAGAGTCCTACTCCCACTGGGAGTAGGATTCCCCCTCCAATCCTAGTCCAACTAGGATTCCTCGGAGGGGAAAAGAGGAGGAGGGGCCGGCCACCTCTCCTAGTCCTAATAGGACTAGGGGAAGGGGGGGCGCGCAGCCCATCTAGGGCAGCCCCTTCTCTTTTCCACTAAGGCCCACTATGGCCCAAATAGCTCCCGGGGGGTTCCGGTAACCCTCCCGGTATTCCGGTAAAATCCCGATTTCACCCGGAACACTTCCGATATCCAAATATAGGCTTCCAATATATCAGTCTTTACGTCTCGACCATTTCGAGACTCCTCGTCATGTCCGTGATCACATCCGGGACTCCGAACAACCTTCGGTACATCAAAATGCATAAACTCATAATATAACTGTCATCGTAACCTTAAGCGTGCGGACCCTACGGGTTCGAGAACAATGTAGACATGACCGAGACACGTCTCTGGTCAATAACCAATAGCGGGACCTGGATGCCCATATTGGCTCCTACATATTCTACGAAGATCTTTATCGGTCAGACCGCATAACAACATACATTGTTCCCTTTGTCATCGGTATGTTACTTGCCCGAGATTCGATCGTCGGTATCCAATACCTAGTTCAATCTCGTTACCGGCAAGTCTCTTTACTCGTTCCGTAATACATCATCTCACAACTAACATATTAGTTGTAATGCTTGCAAGGCTTATGTGATGTGTATTACCGAGAGGGCCCAGAGATACCTCTCCGAAAATCGGAGTGACAAATCCTAATCTCGAAATACGCCAACCCAACATCGACCATTGGAGACACCTGTAGTACTCCTTTATAATCACCCAGTTACGTTGTGACGTTTGGTAGTACCCAAAGTGTTCCTCCGGTAAACGGGAGTTGCATAATCTCATAGTCATAGGAACATGTATAAGTCATGAAGAAAGCAATAGCAACATACTAAACGATCGGGTGCTAAGCTAATGGAATGGGTCATGTCAATCAGATCATTCTACTAATGATGTGACCTCGTTAATCAAATAACAACTCATTGTTCATGGTTAGGAAACATAACCATCTTTGATTAACGAGCTAGTTAAGTAGAGGCATACTAGTGACACTCTGTTTGTCTATGTATTCACACATGTATTATGTTTCCGGTAAATACAATTCTAGCATGAATAATAAACATTTATCATGATTATAAGGAAATAAATAATAACTTTATTATTGCCTCTAGGGCATATTTCCTTCAAATATTGCCTTGGCGGGGCTTGGAGCGGCACGGGCGATGCCCATGCTTTGCTTTCTTCTTGGAGGGGTTATCCTCCGTTGCCTCATCGCCATTGGTTTCTTTCGGAGTGTCCACCATGTATATATCGTATGAAGATGTGGCTGTCCACCTCCCTGTGAGCGGGGGCTCCTGTACGTCTCCTGCATCGTCGTCCATACCGTCGATGTCTTCGAAGTCGAAGTCGAGCACGTCGGTTAAGTCATCGATCGTTGCGACAAAGTGGGTGGTGGGTGGGCAGCGATTTCCTTCGTCGCTTGCTTCCCACTCAAGCCGGACATAGTTCGGCCCAGAGCCTCCTGACAAAGAGAGAGACTTTAATGAGTTCAGCATGTCGCCAAAAGGCGAGTGCTGAAAGATATCCGCAAAGGTAAACTCCATTACCGGAGCCCAACCTGGCTTGGCTGGCTCGAGAGTGTGCGGACGTGAGCCAACAACCGGATATGAGTCCGGGGGACCAGGGTTATAGGCCTCCACAGAGGTGAGACCTGTGTTCGGTTCCATCGCCGATGAGTATGCGGCCTGCGGGGTGGGCGCACCCCTCCGTCCTTGGGCAACGCAACCTGCTCCGGATTTAGATCTGGGGCTGCTGCAGGGATGATGTCCTGAGCTCTGTTCGACAGTAGGTCTAAGCCGTGCTAGTCGTGACTGTCCGGCGCTCCTGGCATAGGCTCGAATCCGTCGAAGATCAAGTCTCCGTGAATATCTGCCGTGTTGTTCGAGTTTCCGAACCTGATCTGGTGGCCAGGGGCATAACTGTCGATCTGCTCCAGGTGACCGAATGAATTGGCCCGCAGTGCGAAGCCGCTGAACACAAAGATCTGTCTAGGGAGAAAAGTATCACCCTGGACCATGTTGTTGACGATTGAAGATGCCATCAAGCCTCGAAGCGACGACACAGAGGAACTCTCAATGAAAGCACCAATGTCGGTGTCAAAACCGGAAGATCTCGGGTAGGGGGCCCGATCTCTGCGTCTTAGGCTGATGGTAACATGAAGCAAGGGACACAATGTTTACCCAGGTTTGGGCCCTCTCGATGGAGGTAAAACCCTACTTCTTGCTTGATTAATATTGAAGATATGTGTAGTACAAGAGTAGATCTACCACGAGATCGTAGAGGCTAAACCCTAGGAGCTAGCATATGATGGTATGATTGTAATTGTGATCGGCCTTCTAAGGGCCATCCTCTCTAGTTTATATAGACACCGGAGAGCTAGGGTTTATATGGAGTCGGTTACAAGGAAGGAACATAATATCCGAATTGCCAAGCTTGTCTTCCACGCAAAGGAGAGTCCCATCCGGACACGAGCCGAAGTCTTGAGTCTTGTATCTTGACGCTTCTATAGTCCGGACGATTTGTACAGTCCGGCTGTCCGGATACCCCCTTATCCAAGACTCCCTCACTTATTGCAAAAATTTAGAAGTCATCAAAAACCAAGCACTACGCGCATGCTCCTAAACGGATAGATTGGTAGGAAAAGACCATCGCTCGTCCCCGACCACCACTCATAAGGATGCAGAATCCAAGTACACTTCATGTTTCAAATCTGTTACACAACTTTAACCATACGTGCATGCTACGGGACTTGCTAACTTCAACACAAGCATTCTTTAAATTCATAATCGCCCAACTAGCATGACTTTAATATCACTACCTCCATATCTCAAAACAATTATCAAGTATCAAATTGATCATAGCATCCAATTCACTTCCTATGATAGTTTTAATTATTCCCAACTTGGATGCCTACCATTCTACGACCAATTTTATAACCTTAGCAAATACCATGATGTTCTAAAATACTCTCAAAATAATATAAGTGAAGCATGAGAGACTAGCAATTTCTACAAAATTAAGCCACCTCCGTGCTCTAAAAGATATTAGTGAAGCACTAGAGCAAAAACTATCAAGCTCAAAAGATATAAGTGAAGCACATAGAGTATACTAACAAATTTCAATCAAGTAGGCTTCTCCCAAAAGGTGTGTACAGAAAGGATGATTGTGGTAAACTAAAAAGAAAATACTAATATCATACACGACGCTCCAAGCAAAACATATATCATGTGGCGAATAAAAATATAGCTCCAAGTAAAGTTACCAATGAACGAAGACGAAAGAGGGGATGCCTTCCAGGGGCATCCCCAGGCTTAGGATTTTGGTTACTATTGAATATCTTGGGGTGCCATGGGCATCCCCAAGCTTAGTCTTTTGCCACTCCTTATTCCATAGTCCATAAAATCTTTACCCAAAACATGAAAACTTCACAACACAAACTCAACAGGAAATCTCATATGCTCCGTTAGTGAAAGAAAAGAAAACCACCACATAAGGTACTGTAATGAACTCATTCTTTATTTATATTGGTGTTAAACCTACTGTATTCCAAGTTCTATATGGTTCATACCACTTAATACTAGCCATAGATTCATCGAAATAAGCAAACAACACACGAAAAACAGAATCTGTCAAAAGCAGAACAGTCTGTAGCAATCTGTAACAAACGCAAACTTCTGGAACTCTAAAAATCCTACCAACATATGAAGTCCTGGGCAATTTGTCTATTGATCAGCATCAAAAAGAATCAATGCAAAATCACGTTTCTGTGATTTAACAAAACTAATTTCGTGCGTGCAAAGTTTCTGTTTTTCAGCAGAATCAAATTAACTATCACCATAGGTTATCCTATAGGTTCTACTTGGCACAAACACTAATTAAAGCATAAAAACACATATAAACAGAAGGTATATGAAAAATTTGTTACTAAACAGAAACAAAAACAAAAAACACAAATAAAATTGGGTTGCCTCCCAAGTAGCACTATCGTTTAACGCCCCTAGCTAGGCATAAAAGCGAAGATATATCTAAGTAGTGCCATCTTTGATTTTCAGTTTTTTAGCGGAGTCATGCTCGAATCCGGGAGGTTCTTTGCGTTTCCCTTCATACTCGGAAATTTTTAAATCTAAAGAATCCAACCACTTATTGCAAAGGGTAATCAACATATTCATGCAGTGAAGATTTCCGCTAACACTTTTAAGAGGCTCAAGAGACTTTTGCAATATTTTTGTTACTTCGCAAATCTTTCCAAACACTTGTGTTTCTTATTGGGTAGGATGTGATCCCCCTTTTTGAGGTAGTGTTCCCACTATCCCCTCGATAAATTCATGCACAATACTAGGATCAATTTCAATAAAATTTCCCTTGGCAATGCAATCCAAGAGTTGTCTATGCGACATATTTAACCCAACATAAAAATGGCGAAGTAGAATCCGGAAATTCACCTCTAGGGTGCAATTGCGATAAGATTCCATCATCCTATACCAAGCATCTTTTAAGTTTTCTCCTTGCCTTTGCTTAAAGTGAAGAACTTCAAACTCGGGTAGGAGCGGATAAGGAACTAGCCATAACGACAAGGTAAACGATCTAACACACGAGCAAACGAAAAAAGGCAAGCGCAAAAGAGAGGAGAAGATTGGGAAAGAGAGGGCAAATAAAACGGCAAGCGTGAAGTGGGGGAGAGGAAAACGAGAGGCAAATGGCAAATAATGTAAATGCGAGGGAGATGAGTTTGTGATGGGTACTTGGTATGTCTTGACTTGAGCGAAGACCTCCCCGGCAACAACGCCAGAAATCCTTCTTGCTACATCTTGAGCTTGCGTTGGTTTTCCTTGAAGAGGAAAGGGTGATGCAGCAATAGTGGCATAAGTATTTCCCTCAGTTTTTGAGAACCAAGGTATCAATCCAGTAGGAGGCTCCTCAAAAGTCCCACACACCTACACAAACAAACAAAGAACTCGCTACCAACGCAATAAAGGGGTTGTCAATCCCTTCACGGCCACTTGTAAAAGTGAGATCTGATAGAGATAGTATGATAAGATAAATATATATTTGGTATTTTATAATATAGATTGGAAAAGTAAAGATGCAAATAAAAGTAGATTGAAAGCTTATATGATAAAAGATAGACCTGGGGCCATAGGTTTCACTAGTGGCTTCTCTCAAGATAGCATAAGTATTACGGTGGGTGAACAAATTATTGTCGAGCAATTGATAGAAAAGCAAATAATTATGACATTATCTAGGCATGATCATGTATATAGGCATCACGTCCGAGACATCTAGACCTACTCCTGCCTGCATCTACTACTATTACTTCACACATCGACCGCTATCCAGCATGCATCTAGAGTATTAAGTTCATAAGAATAGAGTAACGCATTAAGAAAGATGACATGATGTAGAGGGATAAACTCATGCAATATGATATAAACCCCATCTTTTTATCCTCGATGGAAACAATACAATACGTGCCTTGCAACCCCTGCTGTCACTGGGTAAGGACACCGCAAGATTGAACCCAAAGCTAAGCACTTCTCCCATGGCAAGAAAGATCAATCTAGTAGGCCAAACCAAACTGATAATTCGAAGATACACTACAAAAAAAGACACATCCGTGACATTTTGGGTCGAACGAATTTTTTTTCTGTCATACATATGACACTTCTATGACAATAATTGTGACAAAACCAGGTATCATCATAGATGTGGTGGGCTCCTACTTCTATGACAAAAAATCATGACAGAAAATGGGCTTTTCGTCCTGGGCGGGACGAAGACGCAGCTACATGACATTCTTTGGGCCGTCCATGACGGAAAAAAACGTGGTAGAAGCGAGGGCGAGGAAAATTTTGGGGAGTTCCGGGTTACGGTGGGAGGTCGGGGGTTGAGCGATGCATGTTTCTCTCGTACACGTACGCGCGTGTGTGCGAGGCGTTGGCTCTAACTGAACCCGAGCGAGGCGTTTTGCTCTAACTGAACCCGAGCGATCGATCGATGGCTGTTAACTGAACCCGATCGAGCGATTCCTTTTCTACTGCTGCTAACTGAAGCCTATCGATTGGATGAACAGTGAGCATTGTGTCCATCGTCTGTTCCGTCCAAGCCCTCCCGATGAACACAACCACGCATTCCGTTCCGACCCAGCCGATTGGCTCCCACGCGTTCCATTGCCTCCCGATGAACACGACGCATTCTGTTGCCTCCCCATGAACACGATGCATTCCGTTGCCTCCTCATGAACACGACGACGACGATGTTTCTCCGTTCCGACCCAGCCATGTACACGAGCCCTGGCCGTACGTATGCGCGAGTAGGCGTTTGAGACCCCGCCCGTATGTACACATACGTGGCCGTATTTTCTTTCTTGCACACTGACCGATGTACGTACGTGTACATGCTACGTGCGCGCCTCTACTACGACACGTACATGCCTCTACTACGACACGTGCGTGCCTCTACATCGACTAGTATATATGTACGTACACGTTCGCGACCAGAATGACAACGCTACGTACGCTTCGACCAGGTGGGTCCTGACTGTCACGCACTTCCTTGCATGCAAAAATGTAGCAGGTGGGTCCTAGCAGTCACGGGGTGAATCGTTTTTTTTTCGGACGCACTTCCTTGCGTGTGAAGATGTAGCTGGTGGGTCCCAGCAGTCAGGGGGCGAATCATTTTTTTTGCCCGAACGCACTTCCTTGCGTGCGAAGATGTAGCTGGTTGGTCCCAGCAGACAGAGGGGCGAATCAATTTTTTTTGCCTGCACACACTTCCTTGCGTGCGAAGATGTAGCTGGTGGGTCCCAGCAGTCAGGGGGGCGAATCGTTTTTTCCCGGACGCACTTCCTTGCGTGCGAAGGTGTAGCTGGTTGTCCCAGCAGTCTGGGGGGGAACGTTTTTTCGCAAAATACGGTGGCCCGTCCGGTGGGTCCCCGCTGTCAGGTGGAGGAATAATTATTTTGCGTGTAATAAGGAGGCATTTCCTTGTGTGCGGCCGTGGACCCAGCTGTTGGCCTCTCCACTTACAGTCCACTTCTGATGCATGTCGGTCATTGACCATGTTGACCAGGCCGCGCCGAGAGCACCAGGGCGGTGAACGACGGCGAGGCCTAGGAAGGGAATGACACGGAGGTAGGGAAGAGTCGGCAGTTGTTTCCCATGCGGAGGGGAGTACGACTGTATGAGGGTTTACTGGTTTTTCTGCCCTCGCTGGAGAATAACACCAGGTGTGGGTGAGTAGAGGGATGGCTAGGCCAGTGATGGGAGTATGGTGGGGTGGTGAGGCCTGCGTAGCAGCACAGCCGGCCGCGGGAAGGAGGGAGCAGGCAGTCCCGCCGGCGCTTGTTTGAGCGGCTGGAGCAGGAAGAGCACAGATTGAAGAAGCACGACGGTCGTTGGATGGACATCGTACGGTCACTAGAGCTAGAATCATTCATATTGACTAAGTTGACAAAGCCCTCCGTCCCCGTCAACTTAGTAGACCCACAAGTCAACCTATCACCATGGTGGGTCCCAGCTAGCAGGGGGAGTATTCATTTTTTTTGTGCGTAATAAGGAGGCACTTCCGGTGGGTCCGAGCTGACAGCGAGGGGAACATTTTTCCACGAAATATGGTGGTCCATCCGGTGGGTCCCAACAGTCAGGGGGAAATGTTTTTCTCGCAAAAATACGGTGGCCCATCCGGTGGGTCCCAATAGTCAGGGGGAAACATTTTTTTCGCGAAATACTGGTGGCCCGTCTGGTGGGTCCCTGCTGTCAGGTGGAGGAATGCTACGTCTTGAGCTTGCGTTGGCTTTCCTCCAAGAGGAGAGGGTGATGCAGCACAGTAGCGTAAGTATTTCCCTCAGTTTTTGAGAACCAAGGTATGAATCCAGTAGGAGGCTTCTCAACAAGTCCCACAAACCTACACAAACAAACAAAGAACTCGCAACCAACGTGACAAAGGGGTTGTCAATCCCTTCACGGGCACTTGCGAAAGTGAGATCTGATAGAGATAATATGATAAGATAAATATATTTTTGGTATTTTATAATATAGATGCAGAAAATAAAGATGCAAATAAAAGTAGATTGTAAGCAAATATGATAAGAGATAGACCCGGGGGCCATAAGTTTCACTAGAGGCTTCTCTCAAGAGCATAAGTATTATAGTGGGTGAACAAATTACTGTCAAGCAATTGATAGAAAAGCAAATAATTATGACGTTATCTAGGCATGATCATGTCTATAGGCATCACGTCCACAACAAGTAGACCGACTCCTGCCTGCATCTACTACTATTACTCAACACATCGACCGCTATCCAGCATGCATCTAGAGTATTAAGTTCATAAGAACAGAGTAACACATTAAGCAAGATGACATGATGTAGAGGGATAAACTCAAGCAATATGATATGAAGCCCATCTTTTTATCCTCGATGGAAACAATACAATACGTGCCTTGCAACCCCTGCTGTCACTGGGTAAGGACACCGCAAGATTGAACCCAAAGCTAAGCACTTCTCCCATGGCAAGAAAGATCAATCTAGTAGGCCAAACCAAACCGATAATTCGAAGAGACTTGCAAAGATAACTCAATCATATAAAAGAATTCAGAGAAGATTCAATTATTATCCATAGATAAATCTGATCATAAACCCACAATTCATCGGATCTTGACAAACACACCGCAAAAAGAGATTACATCGAATAGTTCTCCACAAGAGAGGGGGAGAACATTGTATTGAGATCCAAAAAAAGAGAAGAAGCCATCTAGCTAATAACTATGGACCCGAAGGTCTGTGGTAAACTACTCACAACTCATCGGAAGGGCTATGGTGTTGATTAGAATCCCTCCGTGGTGGATTCCCCCTCAGGCAGAACACCGGCGACGGCTCCAAGATGGGGTCTCGCGGATACAGAAGGTTACGGCGGTGGAAATTGTATTGTGGTTGCTTCCTGGATGTTTTCGGGGTACGTAGGCTTATATGGGAGCAAGAAGTATGTCGGTGGACGCTCGAGGGGCCCACGAGACAGGGGGCGCGCCCTATAGGGGGGCGCCCTCCTATTTCATGGAGGCTCCAGTTGTTTCTTGACTTGCACTCCAAGTCCTCTGGATCACGTCTATTCCAAAAATCATGCTCCTAAAGGTTTCATTCCGTTTGGACTCCATTTGATATTCCTTTTCTTCAGAATACTGACATAGGCAAAAAAACAGCAATCCGGCTGGGCCTCCGGTTAGTATGTTAGTCCCAAAAATAATAATAATGTATAAAATAAAGCCCATAAACATCCAAAACAGGTAATATAATAGCATGGAACAATCAAAAATTATAGATACGTTGGAGACGTATCAAGCATCCCCAAGCTTAATTCCTTCTCGTCCTCGAGTAGGTAAATGATAAAAACAGAATTTTTGATGTGGAATGCTACCTAGCATAATTCTTAATATAATTTTCTTTATGGTAGCATGAATGTTCAGATCCAAATGATTCAAGATAAAAGTTAATATTGACAAAAGAAATAGCAATACTTCAAGCATACTAATAAAAGCAATCATGTCTTCTCAAAATAACATGGCTAAAGAAAGTTCATCCCTACAAAATCATATAGTTAGGCTATGCTTCATTTTCGTCACACAAAGATGTTCCCAAGTTCTATACCCCCGATGACAAGCCAAGCAATTGTTTCGTACTTCAATAATCTCAAACTTTTTCAACCTTCACACAATACATGAGCGTGAGCCATGGATATAGCACTCTGGGTGGAATAGAATAATGATTGTGGATTGTGTGGAGAAGAGAAAAGAGGAGAAAGTCTCACATTGACGAGGATAATCAACGGGCTATGGAGATGCCCATCAATTGATGTCAACATGAGGAGTAGGGATTGCCATGCAACGGATGCACTAGAGCTATAAATGAATGAAAGCTCAACAAAAGAAAACTAGTGGGTGTGCATCCAACTTGCTAGCTCACGAAGACCTAGGGAATTTGAGGAAGCCCATCGTAGGAATATACAAGCCAAGTTCTATAACGAAAAATTCCCACTAGTATATGAAAGTGACAACCTATGAGACTCTCTGCATGAGGAACATTGTGATACTTTGAAGCACAATATATGACACTCAATAAAGAACAAGGTGGTACTTTGAAGCACAAGTGTGGAAAAAGAGATTGTAGCATTGCCCTTTTTACTTATTTTTTATTTTTTTTTCTTTTTCCTTTTCTTTTTTTCTTTTGGCCTTTTTGGCCTTTCTCTTTTTTTGGGCAATGCTCTAATAATGATGATCATCACACTTCTATTGATTACAACACACGAATTACAACTCGAAACTAGAACAAGATATGACTCTATATGAATGCCTCCGGCGATGTACCGGGATGGTGCAATGAATCGAGAGTGACATGTATGAAAACTAATGCATGGTGGCTTTGCCACAAATACGATGTCAACTACATGATCATGCAATGGCAATATGACAAAAGTAATGTATGGCCTGATGATGATAAACGGAACGGTGGAAAGTTGCATGGCAATATATCTCAGAATGGCTATGGAAATGCCATAAATAGGTAGGTATGGTGGCTGTTTTGAGGAAGATATAAGGAGGTTTATGTGTGATAGATCGTATCATATCACGGGGTTTGGATGCACCGGCGAAGTTTGCACCAACTCTCAATGTGAGAAAGGGCAATGCACTGTACCGAAGAGGCTAGCAATAATGGAAAGGTAAAAGTGTGTATAATCCATGGACTCAACATTAGTCAAAAGAACTCAAATACTTATTGCAAAAAATTTGAAGTCATCAAAAACCAAGCACTACGTGTATGCTCCTAGGGGGCTAGATTGGTAGGAAAAGACCATTGCTCGTCCCCGACCGCCACTCATAAGGATGCACAAGCCAGGTACACTTCATGCTTCAAATGTGTTACACAACTTTAACCATACGTGCATGCTACGGGACTTGCTAACTTCAACACAAGCATTCTTTAAATTCATAATCACCCAACTAGCATGACTTTAATATCACTACCAACCTATCTAAAAACAATCATCAAGTATCAAGTTGATCATAGCATCCAATTCACTTCCTATGATAGTTTTTATTATACCCAACTTGGATGCTCATCATTCTAGGACCAATTTATAACCAAGGCAAATACCATGCTGTTCTAAGAGACTCTCAAAATAATATAAGTGAAGCATGAGAGACTAGCAATTTCTTCAAAATTAATCCACCACCGTGCTCTAAAAGATATAAGTGAATCACTAGAGGAAAAACTATCAATCTCAAAAGATATAAGTGAAGCACATAAGCTATTCTATCAAATCCTAAACAAATAGGCTTCTCCCAAAAGGTGTGTTACAGCAAGGATGATTGTGGTAAACTAACAAGCAAAGACCAATATAATACACGACGCTCCAAGCAAAACACATATCATGTGGTAAATAAAAATATAGCCCCAAGTAAAGTTACCAATGAACGAAGACGAAAGAGGGGATGCCTTCCGGGGGCATCCCCAAGCTTAGGCTTTTGGCTATTCTTGAATATATTGGGGTACCTTGGACATCCCCAAGCTTAGTCTCTTGCCACCCTTTATTGCATAGTCCATAAAAGCTTTACCCAAAACTTGAAAATTTCACAACACAAAACTCAACATAAAATCTTATAAGATCCGTTAGTGAAAGAAAACAAAACCACCACATAAGGTACTGTAATTAACTCATTATTTATTTAAATTGGTGTTAAACCTACTGTATTCCAAGTTGTCTATGGTTCATACCCTTACATACTAGCCATAGATGCATCAAACTAAGCAAACAACACACGAAAAACAGAATCTGTCAAAAACAGAACAGTCTGTAGCAATCTGTACCTAACGCAAACTTCTAGAACTCTAAAAATCCTACCAAAATAGTAAGTCCTAAACACTTTGTTTATTTAACAGCAGCAAAAAAAATCAATGCAAAATCTCGTTCCTGTGATTTATTGAATTTTTTCTCGTGAGCGCAAAGTTTCTGTTTTTCAGCAGAATCAAATCAACTTATATCATAGGTTATCCTATAGGTTCTACTTGGAACAAACACTAAATAAAACATGAAAACACATCTAAACAGAAAGAAAAAAATAATTAAAACTAAATAGGAACAAAAACAAAAAACATAAAGAAAATTGGGTTGCCTCCCAACTAGCGCTATCGTTTAACGCCCCTAGCTAGGCATAAAAGCGAAGATAGATCTAAGTAGTGCCATATTTGGCACTTGATTCATAAGTAGCTCGCATGATAGATTCATAAGGTAATTTGACCTTATTTCTTGGAAAGTGCTCCATGCCTTTCTTTAATGGAAATTGGAATCTAATATTCCCTTCCTTCATATAAATAATCGCACCAGTCGTTGTAAGGAAAGGTCTACCAAGAATAATAGGGCAAGAAAGATTGCAATCTATATCAAGAACAATTCAATCAACGGGCACCAAATTTCTATTTGCAACAATAAGGACATCATTGATTCTTCCTATTGGCTTTTTAATGGTGGAATCCGCAAGATGCAAATTTAAAGAGCAATCATGAAGATCATGGAAACCTAGAATATCACATAAAGTTTTCGGGACCGTGGAAACACTAGCACCCAAATCACACAAAGCAAAACACTCATGATATTTAATTTTAATTTTAATAGTAGGTTCCCACTCATCATTAAGTTTTCTAGGTATAGAAACTTCCAAATTAAGTTCTTCATCAAAGGATTGCATCAAGGCATCAACGATATGTTTGGTAAAAGCTTTATTTTGACAATAAGCATGTGGAGAATTAACAACAGATTGCAACAAGGAAATACAACTTTCTAAAGAACAATTATCATAATAAAATTCCTTGAAATCCGAGATAGTGGGTTCAATACTATTTAAAGTCATGACCTCTCCAATCCCGCTTTTACCAAATTTAGCATCAAGATCTAAAAACTCGGAATTCTTGGGACGCCTTCTAAATAAAGTTGACTCATATCCAGTCCCATTATTTTCAAGATTCATATTACAAAACAAAGATCTAATAGGGGACACATCAATAACTTTGATGTCTTCATCATTATTTTCATGGAAGCTAGAAGAACACGCTTTTATAAAGCTATCTTTCTTAGCACGCAATCTAGCGGTTCTTTCCTTGCACTCGTCAATGGAAATTCTCATTGCTTTGAGAGACTCATTGATATCATTCTTAGGAGGAGAAGATCTAAGTTTAAGAGAATCAACATCAAGCGAAAGTCTATCAACGTTCCTAGCCAAATCATCAACTTTGAGCAATTTTTCTTCAAGAAAAGCATTAAAATTATTTTTAGAAACCATAAATTCTTTCTTACTATTCTCAAAATCAAAGGGCATCTTATTAAAATTACCATAAGAATTATTGTAGGAATTTCCATAATTATTAGTGGAATTACTAGGGAACGGTCTAGCATTAAAATTTCCTCTGTAGTTGTTGTTTCCAAAACTATTCCTACCAACGAAATTCACATCCATAGATTCATTATTATTCTCAATCAAAGTAGACAAATGCATATCATTGGGATCAAGACGAGTATTTTTACTAGCAAACAACTTCATAAGTTCATCCATCTTTCCACTCAAAACATTAATTTCTTCTATAGCATGCACCTTTTTACTAGTGGATCGTTCGGTATGCCATTGAGAATAAGTAGCCATAATATTATCAAGAAGTTTTGTAGCATCTCCTAAAGTGATTTCCATAAAGGTGCCTCCGGCGGCCGAATCTAAAATATTTCTAGAAGCAAAGTTCAAACCGGCATAAAATTTTTGTATGATCATCCATAAATTCAAACCATGAGTAGGGCAACTGCGAATCATCAGTTTCATTCTTTCCCAAGATTGGGCAACATGCTCATGATCAAGTTGTTTAAAATTCATAATATCGTTCCTAAGAGTGATGATCTTAGCGGGAGGAAAATACTTAGAGATAAAAGCATCTTTGCACTTGTTCCAAGAATCAATACTATTTTTAGGCAAACATGAAAACCAAACTTAAGTGAAAACGGAAATAATTTCAATTTAACAATATCATTTGTCACATCCCTAGTCTGGTATGACCTAGACTAGCTAGTCAGTTGTGCATCATGTTTAAATTCCATTTAATTTTGAAATGAGGATTTGTGAAACCCTCAGAATCATCTCTGAAATGACCCAAATAAAAATTGTTCCAAAAAGGTCCAAGGAAATGTTCATGTTGCTCTCTGAAAATATTGGTCAGAGGTAAAATTCAAACAAATATTTTAGGAGCTCATGGATATTTAATTTTTGCCATTTGGATTAATCTGATAATTATTTGCCTTGGATATATATTGTTATATATATAAAATATGGTCCAAAAACTATGCCATTTATTAAGGAGCTCTGGAATAATATAGTTAGCTCCTGCAAAAATTGGCGTAAGGTAATAAAATGATTTAGTATTTTAATTAAATCAAAACAAATGTCAGAATATTAGAAAAGAAATAAAGAGGAGAAACTTACCTGCGGCCCAGCTCCTGTGCGGCCTGGCCGGCCCAGTAGCCAGCGCCGCCCCAGCCCACCTGGGCCCCTCCTCTGTCGTCTTTGTCCTCGACGGGGGGAAGGGCGCGTGCCCGACGCGCGCACGCTCCGCCGCGCCACGCCACCTGCCTCTCTGCCTGCCTGATGCCCTCCTCGTCGCCCTGGAACGCCCGGACGTCACCACGCCCCCCCCCCCTGTACCCTCTCACTCTCCCCCGATTCTTCCTCTCCTCTCCCTCGCTCTCTCTCTCTCATGTCCGAACGCACCGGTCGCCGCCGTTCGCCATAGTCGCCGCCACAGCCTCCCCCTCGCCTCTCCGACACGCGCAGGAGCTCCGCCCCCTCGCCCTGAAGCTCCCCGTCAAGCCACAAGACGCCGGACGCCCTGTGGAGCCGCCGTCGCCATCGTCTTCCTCCTCGGACGCCGCCGACCGCCGACTCTGATTCGCCGTCTCCAACGCGTCCCCGGCCACAACGAGCAGCCCTGGAGGTCCGCGGTGAGCTCCGCCACTGTTCCCCTCTCTCCATTTAGCTGCCCGCTAAGATCATCACCACGGCCGAAGCTTCCCACCGCCGTTCATGTCGCCGCCGTCGCCCTGGCCACCGCAGCTTGCAACCGAGCACCCCATCATGCTCCCGGTGCCACGAGGGTGCCACCGAGCCCCTCAGGTGGCCTCCCCGTGCCCCGCAGCCCGTTCCCGATCGAAGCCGAGCTCCGGCCGCCGCCGCGAGCTTTGCTCCGGTGAGCTCCGGCCACCCCAACTCCTCCCACCTGCCCCACCAGATGCGCGAGAGCCCGGGCTACGCCCCGGTGCTCTCCGACGCCGCCCCCGTGGCCTGTTTCACGGACGCCGCCGCGTCCAGAGGTCGCCGCCGACGACCTCGCCGGCCTGACGAGTGGGCCCCATCGGCCAGGTGATTAGCTTAGTGCTAATCACCATTAACTAACCCCCCCTGACACTAACAGTGGGCCCCTGCGCCACTAACCTTTTAATTAGGATTAAACTAACCCTGTTTAACCCCCTGTCACTGACGTGTGGACCCCACACGTCAGGTTTGACCCCAGTCAGCCACAGTTGAGTGCTAACGTCGTGCTGACGTCATGCTGGTGCAATATATATTTTCTGGAATTAAAATAAATCAGGAAATTCCATAAATTGATTTAAACTTCAAAAATTCATATCAATTCAACCGTAGCTCAGATTGAAATAATTTATATATGAAAAATCATCAGAAAAATGTAATCTATCCATCTGTACTAGTTTCATGCATGACAAACCAACTTATACATGCTGTATATGAGAAAACACATTATGGCATATTAAGAGACTTATTTTAGAGTTGCATTTGAGCTTATAGTTCAAATGGACTTCAAACCAAATGAGTACTAGTTGCATTAGCTCAAATAGCATCACATCTTCATGCCATGTTCATGCATCATATTGTTGCATATGTTTGTTTATTGATTGCCGACACTGTTCCTTCTCGATAGGTCTTGCTCCGGAGACGTTCCAGAGTACCTGTCTGTGAAGCAGTGCCTCCCTTGTTGATTTACCAGGCAAGCAAACCCCCTTGTTCATTTCGATAAAACCCTACTCTCTCGCTCATGCTCTCAGTTATTGCATTAGGACAACAACGATTCATCTGCTACTTTGTGCTGCGGTAGTTGAACCCATTCCTCTGCATGACCTGTCATTGCCACAGTAAATAGTTGAAACCCACTAGCATGTGTAGGAGTTGATTGAGCCATGTTGTGTTCCTACCATGCTATGCCTGCTATTGCTTAGAGTTGTGTCAGGTCTGGTTCATCGGGAATGAATTGGAGTGTTACGATATGTTCTGATGCTGAGAGTGAAGTGTGTGAACACGATTTGGTAAAGGTAGCGGTGAGAGGCCATGTAGGAGTACATGGTGGGTTGTCTCACTGGAACCGTCCTTAAGCACTGAGTTCTATGTATGTTGTCCAATGACTCGATACTACCACACATTGGGTTCCGGTAACTCGACCCCTCTCGACTTATTAACCAACTTGGTCTCTGTCCAGGAGTCGCAACTAGTTTCTGGTGTTTGTAGGTAGTGCTATTTTTCTACCAAGTGGCACCCGGCAGGGTGGGCTTGGGACAGACTAGGCACACGTGGCCTGGTGTACCGAGTGGCACCCGGATGGTGGGCTCGGGAACCCTGCACACATCGTTTGGGGCCTTGAGCGACACCCCGGCCGGATCTCCTTGCGGATGGAACCCGAATAGGCGATAAACCTGGATTAGAGTCTTGTGTGGTTAGTCAGGTCGTGGCCGACACCCTCGCCAGGCTTCCGCTTGAAGGTTGCCGAGATACATGACGTGTACATGGCGGTAAGTGGCGAGAGCATGTGTGAAGAAGTACACCCCTGCAGGGTTAACATGACCTATTCGAATAGCCGGGTCCGCGGTTATGGACTTCTTGGATGCTTACATGGTACATAGACAACTTGAAGTGGATACCCTAAAATGCTCAAGACAAGTGTGAGTGCTATGGATGGCCTTCTCGTAGGGAGACGGGGATGAATCCATAGTAGTGTATTGTGTGGTGATTAGTGGACTCGTGTGCGCCATATCACCTCAAGAGTTTCTGGTAGTCGTAGAACAGGATAGCCACAGAGTCAAAGCTGGCTTGCTGCAACTAAAACCCACATTACCCCCTTGATACAAATGCATGTATGATAGGATCTGATGTAAGTCTTGTTGAGTACCTTTGTACTCATGTTGCTTTATTTATGTTTTTGCAGCGGAGACTTTGGTCTTAATAGTGTTCTTGTGGACTTCGACAAGTAGCTTGTACCTCAGCTACGATCTTGATCGGACGTTGTAGATAGTCAGGCTTTCAGCCTTTTTCATTTATAGATGTCTGTACTCAGACATGTAATGCTTCCGTTTGTTGCTTGATTGCTCTGAATGTTGGGTTAGGTGACCCCTGTTTGTAATAATGCTATGATGGCTCTTTGAGCCTTATCTATATGAGTTGTTGAGTTATGCTGTGATGCCATGTTGTACAGCACATACTTGCATGTTATGCATACGTGTAATGTGTATTGCTATGTGTGGGATCTGACTATCTAGTTGTTTATCCTTAGTAGTCTCTCTTACCGGGAAATGTCTCCTAGTGTTTCCTCTGAGCCCTGGTAGCTTGCTACTGCTCCGGAACACTTAGGCTGGCCGGCATGTGTCCTTCTTCGTTCCTGTGTCTGTCCCTTCGGGGAAATGTCATTTGATGAATACCGGAGTCCTGTTAGCCCGCTACAGCCCGGTTCACCGGAGTCCTGTTAGCCCAGTGCTACAGCCTGGATTCACTCGCTGATGACCGACACGTTTGATGCTGGGTCATGGATGCCTGTCCCTGTAAGTTAGTGCCACTTTGGGTTTACGACTAGCCATGTCAGCCCGGGCTCCTTATCATATGGATGCTAGCGACACTGTCATATACGTGTGCCAAAAGGCGCAAACGGTCCCGGGCAAAGGTAAGGCGACACCCGTGGGGATACTGTGCGTGAGGCCGCAAAGTGATATGAGGTGTTACATGCTAGATTGATGTGGCATTGAGTCGGGGTCCTGACAGCCTTGGTATCAGAGCCTGACTGCCTGTAGGATTACCAAGCCAAACTGGTCGAAGTTGAGTCTAGAAATTCTTTAGTTATGTAAGGGAATTGATAGTGGGAAGGAATGTAAGGCTCTTTTACTCCTTTACCTCATGGCCTTCTGATCTGAGTCATCCTATCTTTCCTGCGGGGTTAAGGAACTAGGTTTTCTCTTCCGTCTATCAGGATCACGTGTTACTACTCCGTAGTCCCATAGGATTGGTTGATCAGAGTCATACCCCAGTTTTGAGTATTTCCGGTGTAGTCTGTTTAGTATGATCTCAGAACCTTGAGTAATGCTGATGAGTATGTTACCACCCCATTTTTAGTAGGATGTCTCATTCTGAGCATTTTACTGCCGTTATGCTGCCGGAATTTTCCCTAGGAGTTCGAGAGATACTAATTCCTTGTCCTACATTCTACATTCTATAGTTGATGCTGACTCCGTCCCTGGTTTCGTTTCTCAGGATGTCATCAAGTTCTATTGTTCGCAGCCAGAACCATGAAAATGGTAGGGATGAGGATCCTCCCGACCCGCCTTCGTTGACAGAGTTCATGCTAGAAATGGAGAGGAACAATCGTGAGTCTAACCGTTTGTTGGCACGTATCGAGGAGAACACCGCACATCAGTCCAATAAGTCTGCGACCATTCATGACTTAATTCGCTTGCACCCACCTACCTTTCATCATTCCATCGAGCCACTCGATGCAGATGACTGGCTCCATAGCATCACTCATAAGCTGCATTCCGTGAGCATAGCTGAAAGTGACAAAGTCACCTATGCTGCATACCACCTAGAAGGTCCTGCTAGTCTTTGGTGGCAGAACTATGAGGCTATGCTTCCAGCTGGCTAGAATCCTACCTAGAGGGATTTCACTGAGGCTTTTCGCGAGCATCACATTCCCCAGGCCCTCCTTGATCGCAAGAGAGAAGAGTTTTGTAGTTTCACCCAGAATAAGATGGCTGTTGATGCTTACAGTAGAGAGTTCGAGAACCTTGCCCGCTATGCCACAGAAGAAGTGTCCACGGACGGCAAGAAGCAGTCTAGGTTCCGGAAGGGTCTCAACCCCAAGTTGCGTCGTGATCTCCACCTGCATCATTGTGATACATTCCAAGCTCTTGTGAACAAGGCCATCAATGCAGAGACAGCTCAGCTCACTTACGAGGAGTCTCATAAGCACACCCGTGATTTGGGATCTTCCTCTGGCTCTAGTTCCCAGAGGCGCCGGATTTGGGTTCCAAACTCTGCTCTTCCTTCCGGTTATGCACCGAGGCCATCCCATGTGGTGCCTCCTCCAGCTCAGCCATATGTTCCACCCAGGCCTACTGGTAGACCGCTTGTCAGTGCGGGTCCCCGTCCAACCTCAGGGACTTGCTTCACATGCGGGAAGCCAGGACACTATGCACGTGACTGTTCTCAAACTAGTTATGCTCCACCCAAGGCCGAGAAGACTGTTGACTGTGTTAAGCCATCACGCAAGATGATCAGTGTCAAGTCAGCTCCCACTGAACGTGGACGTGTGCATCACGTCTCAGCTAAAGATGCTCATGATGATCCGGATGTCGTTCTTGGTACACTCCTTGTCAATTGTTACCCAGCATCAGTTCTATTCGATACTGGAGCATCTCACTCCTTCATTTCTGAAGGCTATGCTCGTTTGCACGACATATCATTTTGTGATATGCCAACTCCGCTTGAAATCCAAACCCCAGGGTCTAGATGGCAGACCACCAGAATCAGATATGGTAATGAAATCCTTGTTGATAGACTTGTATTCCTTGCATCACTTGTAGCCCTCAAGTCCTTAGATATTAATATCATCTTGGGTATGGACTGGATGACAGCTCATCATGCCAAGATTGATTGTTACACAAGATCTGTTCAGCTTACACACCCATCTGGCAAGATAGTCACTGTCTCCACTAGAGTTGCAAAGCGTCAGCTCTATTCTCTTAATGCCAGCCCTCTTCCAGACCTTGAAGATATCCCGGTAGTCCGTGACTTTCTGGATGTCTTTCCAGAGGAACTGCCAGGTGTTCCACCTGACAGAGATGTAGAGTTCGTCATAGATCTTATCCCAGGAACAACTCCAATCTCCAGGAGGCCTTACAAGATGGCACCCTTAGAACTAGCCGAGCTTAAGAAACAACTTGATGAGTCCTTGCAAAAAGGTTTCATCCGTCCCAGTTCTCCTCCTTGGGCTTGCCCCGTCCTCTTCGTCAAGAAGAAGGATGGTACGGACCGGATGGTTGTAGATTATCGTCCCGTTAATTTGGTCACGATAAAGAACAAGTATCCGCTCCCCATGATCAACGACCTGTATGATCAGCTCGCTGGATCCTCAGTCTTCTCCAAGATGGATTTAAGGTTAGGCTACCACCAAATCAAAATCAGAAACGGGGACATTCCCAAGACAGCCTTTGTTACTCGTTATGGCCAGTACGAGTACACCGTCATGTCCTTCGGTCTAACCAACGCCCCAACCACATTCTCCCGCTTGATGAACTCGATCTTCATGGAGTACTTAGATAAGTTCGTCGTGGTTTACCTCGATGATATTCTTATTTACTCAAAGAACAAAGAAGAGCATGCCGAACATCTTAGACTTGTGTTAGAAAAACTCAGAGAGCACCGCCTTTATGCCAATTTGTCCAAGTGTGAATTTTGGTTGCCAGAAGTGACCTACTTAGGCCACGTAATCTCTGGTAAGGGCATTGCTGTCATTCCCGAGAGAGTTCAAGCCGTTCTTGATTGGACTCCACCTAAAACAGTCAAACAAGTTAGGAGTTTCCTTGGTCTAGCCAGCTATTGTTGCCGCTTTGTTGAAAATTTCTCCAAAGTAGCCAAACCCCTCACGGAACTTCTCAAGAAAGATAAAAAGTTCGAGTGGTCCCCACAGTGTGAGTACAGTTTTCAGGAACTGAAAAGACGCCTGACTTCTGCTCCCATACTTGTGCCACCGGATTTCACTAAAGACTTTATTATCTACTGCGACGCCTCACGACAGGGACTAGGTTGCATTCTTATGCAGGATCGTCATGTGATTGCCTATGCATCTCGACAGTTGCATCCACATGAGGAGAATTATCCTACACATGATCTAGAGCTTGCAGCCGTAGTCTATGCACTCAAGACCTGGCGACATTACCTCCTTGGTAAACGTTGCGAGATCTACACCGATCACCAGAGTCTCAAGTATATCTTCACCCAACCAGACCTGAACCTTAGGCAAAGACGTTGGTTGGAGTTAATCACAGATTATGATCTAGGGATTACCTACACCCCAGGCAAAGCCAATGTCATGGCTGATGCTCTAAGCCGTAAATCCTATTGCAACAATCTCATGTTGCAGCAAGGCCAACCACTTCTCCATGAGGAATTCTGTAAGCTTAATCTTCACATTGCTCCTCACGGATTCCTTTCTACCTTGGTGGCGAAACCTACCCTTGTGGATCTTATCATAGAAGCACAGAAGCATGATACGGGGATTACCCGGATCAAGAGAAACATTGCCAAGGGTATTGCTGGTAGTTTCTCTATAGATGATCGAGGTGTTGTTTTCTTTGGGAACCGCCTGGTGGTCCCCAAGAAGCAACATCTGCGACAATTGATTCTTAAGGAGGCGCATGAATCTCCTCTCACGATTCATCCTGGTAGTACTAAGATGTATTAGGACCTACGCCAGAGGTTCTGGTGGACTAGGATGAAGAGAGAAATCGCTGAGTTCATTGCTAAATGTGACGTTTGTCGTCGCGTTAAGGCAGAGCATCAAAGACCTGCTGGCACTCTTCAGCCTTTAGCTATTCCTGAATGGAAATGGGATAAAGTTGGTATGGACTTCATTACCGGCTTTCCCAGGACCAAGAGAGGGAATAATGCTATCTTCATAGTCATTGATCGTCTTTCCAAAGTGGCTCACTTCCTTCCTGTTCGAGAGAGTATCACTGCTAGTCAGCTTGCTGACTTATACATTTCTCGAATAGTGTCACTTCATGGTGTTCCACTAGAGATTAATTCAGACCGTGGCAGTCTTTTCACTTCTCATTTCTGGGAGAGTTTCCAAACTGCCATGGGAACCCATCTTTCCTTCAGTACCGCTTTCCACCCTCAGTCGAGTGGTCAGGTGGAACGGGTCAACCAAATTCTCGAAGACATGCTTAGAGCTTGCGTTATCTCATTCGGTATGGATTGGGAGAAATGTCTTCCTTTTGCCGAGTTTGCTTATAACAATAGCTATCAATCCAGCCTCAAGAAAGCTCCTTTTGAGGTTCTCTATGGACGAATATGTCGAACACCTTTGAACTGGTCAGAAACCGGTGAAAGACAATTCTTTGGACCGGACATGATCCAGGAGTTAGAAGAGCAAGTTCGCATCATTCGTGAGAATTTGAAAACGGCCCAGTCTCGTCAAAAGAGCCAGTACGATCGTCATCATAAGGATATGACTTATGAAATTGGCGACCAAGCTTACCTTCGGGTTACTCCTTTGAAGGGTACCCATCGTTTCGGTATCAAGGGCAAGTTGGCTCCTCGTTACATTGGTCCCTTTCGCATTCTCGCTAAACGAGGAGAGGTTGCCTACCAGTTGGAACTACCCCCACATCTTTCTCGAGTTCATGATGTCTTCCACGTCTCTCAACTCAGGCGTTGCTTCTTAGATCCCATCCGCGGAGTGGACTACGAAACGCTTGATCTCCAAGATAACCTCACATACCGAGAGTACCCGGTTCGCATTCTTGATCAAGCAGAGCGTGTCACTCGACGTCAGAACATCAAGTTTCTCAAAGTTCAGTGGTCTCATCATTCCGAGAGAGAAGCTACTTGGGAGCGAGAAGATCGTCTTCGACTGGAGTACCCCGCTTTCTTTCCGTTGACCCCTGAATCTCGGGACGAGATTCTTTCAAGTGGGGGCGAGTTGTCACATCCCTAGTCTGGTATGACCTAGACTAGCTAGTCAGTTGTGCATCATGTTTAAATTCCATTTAATTTTGAAATGAGGATTTGTGAAACCCTCAGAATCATCTCTGAAATGACCCAAATAAAAATTGTTCCAGCAAGGTCCAAGGAAATGTTCATGTTCCTCTCTGAAAATATTGGTCAGAGGTAAAATTCAAACAAATATTTTAGGAGCTCATGGATATTTAATTTTGGCCATTTGGATTAATCCGATAATTATTTGCCTTGGATATATATTGTTATATATATAAAATATGGTCCAAAAACTATGCCATTTATTAAGGAGCTCTAGAATAATATAGTTAGCTCCTGCAAAATTGGCATAAGGTAATAAAATGATTTAGTATTTTAATTAAATCAAAACAAATGTCAGAATATTGGAAAAGAAATAAAGAGGAGAAACTTACCTGTGGCCTAGCTCCTGTGCGGCCTGGCCGGCCCAGCAGCCAGCGCCGGCCCAGCCCACCTGGGCCCCTCCTCTGTCGTCTTCGTCCTCGACAGGGGGAAGGGCGCGTGCCCGACGCGCGCGCGCTCCGCCGCGCAACGCCACCTGCCTCTCTGCCTGCCTGGCGCCCTCCTCATCGCCTGGAACGCCCGGACATCGCCACGCCCCCCCGTACCCTCTCACTCTCCCCCGATTCTTCGTCTCCTCTCCCTCGCTCTCTCTCTCGTGTCCGAACGCGCCGGTCGCCGCCGTTCGCCATAGCCGCCGCCACAGCCTCCCCCTCGCCTCTCCGACACGCGCAGGAGCTCCGCCCCCTCGCCCTGAAGCTCCCCGTCAAGACACAAGACGCCGGACGCCCTGTGGAGCCGCCGTCACCATCGTCTTCCTCCTCGGACGCCGCCGAACGCCGACTCCGATTCGCCGTCTCCAACTCGTCCCCGGCCACAACGAGCAGCCCTGGAGGTCCGCGGTGAGCTCCGCCACCGTTCCCCTCTCTCCATTTAGCTGCCCGCTCGCCGTAGCCCTCCTCCCCACCATGGCCGAAGCTTCCCGCCGCCGTTCATGTCGCCGTCGTCGCCCTGGCCACCGCAGCTTGCAACCGAGCACCCCATCGTGCTCCCGGTGCCACGAGGGTGCCACCGAGCCCCTCAGGTGGCCTCCTCGTGCCCCGCAGCCCGTTCCCGATCGAAGCCGAGCTCCGGCTGCCGCCGCGAGCTTTGCTCCGGCGAGCTCCAGCCTCCCCAGCTCCTCCCACCTGCCCCACCAGATGCGCGAGAGCCCGGGCTACGCCCCGGTGCTCTCCGACGCCGCCCCCGTGGCCTGTTTCACGGACGCCGCCGCGTCCAGAGGTCGCCGCCGACGACCTTGCCGGCCTGACGAGTGGGCCCCGTCGGCCAGGTGATTAGCTTAGTGCTAATCACCGTTAACTAACCCCCCCTGACACTGACAGTGGGCCCCAGCGCCACTAACCTTTTAATTAGGATTAAACTAACCTTGTTTAACCCCCTGTCACTGACGTGTGGACCCCACACGTCAGGTTTGACCCCAGTCAGCCACAGTTGACTCTTGACGTCGTGCTGACGTCATGCTGGCGTAATATATATTTTCTGGAATTAAAATAAATCAGGAAATTCCAGAAATTGATTTAAACTTCAAAAATTCATATCAATTCAACCGTAGCTTAGATTGAAATAATTTATATATGAAAAATTATCAGAAAAATGTAATCTATCCATCTGTACTAGTTTCATGCATGACAAACCAACTTATACATGCTGTATATGAGAAAACACATTATGGCATATTAAGAGACTTATTTTAGAGTTGATTTGAGCTTATGGTTCAAATGGACTTCAAACCAAATGAGTACTAGTTGCATTAGCTCAAACAGCATCACATCTTCATGCCATGTTCATGCATCATATTGTTGCATATGTTTGTTTATTGATTGCCGACACTGTTCCTTCTCGATAGGTCTTGCTCCGGAGATATTCTAGAGTACCTGTCTGTGAAGCAGTGCCTCCCTTGTTGATTTACCAGGCAAGCAAACCCCCTTGTTCATTTCGATAAAACCCTACTCTCTCGCTCCTGCTCTCAGTTATTGCATTAGGACAACTACGATTCATCTGCTACTTTGTGCTGCGGTAGTTGAACCCATTCCTCTGCATGACCTGTCATTGCCACAGTAAATAGTTGAAACCCACTAGCATGTGTAGGAGTTCATTGAGCCATGTTGTGTTCCTACCATGCTATGCCTGCTATTGCTTAGAGTTGTGTCAGGTCTGGTTCATCGGGAATGAATTGGAGTGTTACGATATGTTCTGATGCTGAGAGTGAAGTGTGTGAACACGATTTGGTAAAGGTAGCGGTGAGAGGCCATGTAGGAGTACATGGTGGGTTGTCTCACTGGAACCGTCCTTAAGCATTGAGTTCTATGTATGTTGTCCAATGACTCGATACTACCACACATTGGGTTCCGGTAACTCGACCCCTCTCGACTTATTAACCAACTTGGTCTCTGTCCAGGAGTCGCAACTAGTTTCTGGTGTTTGTAGGTAGTGCTATATTTCTACCAAGTGGCACCCGGCAGGGTGGGCTTGGGACAGACTAGGCACACGTGGCCTGGTGTACCGAGTGGCACCCGGATGGTGGGCTCGGGAACCCTGCACACATCGTTTGGGGCCTTGAGCGACACCCCGGCCGGATCTCCTTGCGGATGGAACCCGAATAGGCGATAAACCTGGATTAGAGTCTTGTGTGGTTAGTCAGGTCGTGGCCGACACCCTCGCCAGGCTTCCGCTTGAAGGTTGCCGAGATACATGACGTGTACATGGCGGTAAGTGGCGAGAGAGTGTGTGAAGAAGTACACCCCTGCAGGGTTAACATGACCTATTCGAATAGCCGGGTCCGCGGTTATGGACTTGTTGGATGCTTACATGGTACATAGACAACTTGAAGTGGATACCCTAAAATGCTCAAGACAAGTGTGAGTGCTATGGATGGCCTTCTCGTAGGGAGACGGGGATGAATCCATAGTAGTGTATTGTGTGGTGATTAGTGGACTCGTGTGCGCCATATCACCTCAAGAGTTTCTGGTAGTCGTAGAACAGGATAGCCACAGAGTCAAAGCTGGCTTGCTGCAACTAAAACCCACATTACCCCCTTGATACAAATGCATGTATGATAGGATCTGATGTAAGTCTTGTTGAGTACCTTTGTACTCATGTTGCTTTATTTATGTTTTTGCAGCGGAGACTTCGGTCTTAATAGTGTTCTTGTGGACTTCGACAAGTAGCTTGTACCTCAGCTACGATCTTGATCGGACGTTGTAGATAGTCAGGCTTTCAGCCTTTTTCATTTATAGATGTCTGTACTCAGACATGTAATGCTTCCGTTTGTTGCTTGATTGCTCTGAATGTTGGGTTAGGTGACCCCTGTTTGTAATAATGCTATGATGGCTCTTTGAGCCTTATCTATATGAGTTGTTGAGTTATGCTGTGATGCCATGTTGTACAGCACATACTTGCATGTTATGCGTACGTGTAATGTGTATTGCTATGTGTGGGATCTGACTATCTAGTTGTTTATCCTTAGTAGTCTCTCTTACCGGGAAATGTCTCCTAGTGTTTCCTCTGAGCCCTGGTAGCTTGCTACTGCTCCGGAACACTTAGGCTGGCCGGCATGTGTCCTTCTTCGTTCCTGTGTCTGTCCCTTCGGGGAAATGTCACGCGATGAATACCGGAGTCCTGTTAGCCCGCTACAGTCCGGTTCACCGGAGTCCTGTTAGCCCAGTGCTACAGCCTGGATTCACTCGCTGATGACCGACACGTTCGATGCTGAGTCATGGATGCCTGTCCCTGTAAGTTAGTGCCACTTTGGGTTTACGACTAGCCATGTCAGCCCGGGCTCCTTATCATATGGATGCTAGCGACACTGTCATATACGTGTGCCAAAAGGCGCAAACTGTCCCGGGCAAAGGTAAGGCGACACCCGTGGGGATACCGTGCGTGAGGCCACAAAGTGATATGAGGTGTTACATGCTAGATCGATGTGGCATTGAGTCGGGGTCCTGGCATCATTATCCGTATCTTTCTTCTTTTGCATATCACACAAATCAACGGAATTGCTTAGATGAGTAGCGGCATCTTCACTAGGAAGGCCAGTGAATTGATCTTTCATAACAAGATTCAGCAAAGCAGTATTGATTTCACAAGACTCAACGTCATTTAGAGGAGCAATCGGAGTACTAAGGAAATCATTATTATTGGTATTCGAGAAATCACACAATTTGGTATTATCTTGCGCCATGGCAACAAGTAATCCAACACACAAGCAAACATAAAACGGCAAACGGAAAAGAGAGGAGGAGATTGGGAAAGAGAGGGCGAATAAAATGGCAAGGGTAAAGTGGGGGAGAGGAAAACGAGAGGCAAATGGCAAATAATGTAAATGCAAGCGAGATGAGTTCGTGATGGGTACTTGGTATGTCTTGACTTGAGCGAAGACCTCCCCGGCAACGGCACCAGAAATCCTTCTTGCTATGTCTTGAGCTTGCGTTGGTTTTCCTCGAATAGGAGAGGGTGATGCAGCACAGTAGCATAAGTATTTCCCTCAGTTTTTGAGAACCAAGGTATCAATCTAGTAGGAGGCTTCTCAACAAGTCCCACGAACCTACACAAACAAACAAAGAACTCGCGACCAACGCGACAAAGGGATTGTCAATCCCTTCACGGCCACTTGCGAAAGTGAGATCTGATAGAGATAATATGATAAGGTAAATATATTTTTGGTATTTTATAATATAGATGCAGAAAATAAAGATGCAAATAAAAGTAGATTGGAAGCAAATATGATAAGAGATAGACCCGGGGGCCATAGGTTTCACTAGAGGCTTCTCTCAAGAGCATAAGTATTACGGTGGGTGAACAAATTACTGTCAAGCAATTGATAGAAAAGCGAATAATTATGACGTTATCTAGGCATGATCATGTATATAGGCATCACGTCCACAACAAGTAGACTGACTCCTGCCTGCATCTACTACTATTACTCCACATATCAACCGCTATCCAGCATGCATCTAGAGTATTAAGTTCATAAGAACAGAGTAACGCATTAGGCAAGATGACATGATGTAGAGGGATAAACTCAAGCAATATGATATAAACCCCATCTTTTTATCCTCGATGGCAACAATACAATACGTGTGTTGCAACCCTTTCTGTCACTGGGTAAGAACACCGCAAGATTGAACCCAAAGCTAAGCACTTCTCCCATGGCAAGAAAGATCAATCTAGTAGGCCAAACCAAACCGATAATTCGAAGATACTTGCAAAGATAACTCAATCTTATAAAAGAATTCAGAGAAGATTCAATTATTATCCATAGATAAATCTGATCATAAGCCCACAATTCATCGGATCTTGATAAACACACCACAAAAAGAGATTACATCGAATAGTTCTCCACAAGAGAGGGGGAGAACATTGTATTGAGACCAAAAAGAGAGAAGAAGCCATCTAGCTAATAACTATGGACCCGAAGGTCTATGGTAAACTACTCACAACTCATCGGAAGGGCTATGGTGTTGATGTAGAAGCCCTCCGTGGTGGATTCCCCCTCCGGCAGAACGCCGGCCATGGCTCCAAGATGGCATCTCGCGGATACAGAAGGTTACGGCGGTGGAAATTGTATTGTAGTTGCTCCCTGGATGTTTTCGGGGTACGTAGGCTTATATGGGAGGAAGAAGTACGTCGGTGGACGCCCGAGGGGCCCACGAGACACGAGGGCGCGCCCTATAGGGGGGGCTCCTATCTCATGGAGGTTCCGGTTGTTTCTTGACTTGCACTTCAAGTCCTCTGGATCACGTTCATTCCAAAAATCACGCTCCCGAAGGTTTCATTCCGTTTGGAATCCGTTTGATATTCCTTTTCTTCGAAATAATGAAATAGGCAAAAAACAGCAATACGGGCTGGGCCTCCGGTTAGTAGGTTAGTCCCAAAAATGATAATAATGTATAAAATAAAGCCCATAAACATCCAAAACAGGTAATATAATAGCATGGAACAATCAAAAATTATAGATACGTTGGAGACATATCAAGGAATAATTATTTTGCGCGTAATAAGGAGGCACTTCCTTGTGGCTGCCGTGGACCCAGTGTCAGCCTCTCCATGTACAGTACTCTTCCGACCGAAGTAGGTCATTGACCACATTGACAACGCCGCGCCGAGAGCACCACGGCGGTGGACGACGACAAGGCCTAGGAAGGGGACGACGCGGAGCCGGGGAAGACGCGACAGTGGATGCCCACACGGAGAGGAGTACGAGGGTTCACTGGTTTGGTTGCGATGTGAGGTTGCCGTCGCCGTAGAATAACAAGGGGAGTGGGTGAGTGGAGGGATGGCCTGGCCAGCGGTGGGAGTAGTATGGGAGGGTGGGGCCTCTGCGGCAGCACAGCCGACCATGGGAGGCAGGAGCATTCGGCACGACCGGCGCTGCTTTGGGCGGGTGGAGCAAGAACACTAGACCAAAGGTTGAAGAAGCACTACGGCCGTTGGATGGACATGGTTGACCACGCTACGCCGAGAGCACCAGGGCGGTGGACTACGGTGAGGCCTACGAAGGGAAAGACACGGAGCCGGGGAAGACACGGCAGTGGCTGCCCATGCGGTGGAGAGTACGAGAGTTGACTGGTTCGGCTGCCATCGCCGGAAAATAACAGGAGGTGTGGGTGAGTAGAGGAATAGACAGGCCAGGGATGCGAGTATGATGGGGCCGTGAGGCCTTCTCGGCAGCACAGCCGACCACGGGAGGCGGGAGCAGGCGGTTCCGACGGCGCTGGTTTGGGCGGCTTGGGCAGGAAGATCAGAGACTAAAGAAGCACGATTGTCGTTAGATTGACATCTAATGGTCTGACGCTGGTAGAGTCGATTGTTGACTAAGTTTCTTTTTTGAGAAACCTTGTGTACACATGAACTTAGTAGGCCCACAAGTCAGCCTCCAAATCTGCGGCAGACAACATAAAGCCCATTTGCTATTTTTTATAATTTGCAGCCCATTTGCTAATTCTTAAGTAATTTATTACAACCCATTTTCTGCCCAGGACCACGGTCAAAAAGTTCAACCTTATTTTTCATATTTCGGTGGAGTCCAAACTGTTGTAACCCTGAAATGATAAATAGTTTTTAAGAACTTATTGATTTGCCAAATAAATCGTTTTGTTTTTGTAAGCAACTAAGACATGGAACAATTGAGTTGGATTAAGGGAAAACCAGTGTAAAAAAATCAGCGATGGGTGGGAAAAAACAACAAAAATAAGGATGTAAAGATGAAAAGGGAATTTTATGTGTTTTCAATATAATGATACGTGTATATGAACTAGTAAAACTATAGGTAGAAATTAGAAAATGGATGTAGGACATGTGTTTCAAGAGGAAAATAGAACTGGGCTGTGTGTTTGATTCGGTAAAAAAAAACTGCCTGCGGATGTTGTAAGACAAAATATAACTAATGCTGGCGGGCCAGAGGCCAGTAGATACCTGCTGGTTCTTTGTGCCCCGTTGTCGTCATGGGATGGGCCTGTTAAAAACAAAACCAACCCTAGGCAGTCTACAGCCCAGTTGAAACTTGCTCGACCTAAAAAAACAATATACGTTCTCAATTAATGAGAGAATTCTGCAAGTATAGACTAATAACTAGGATGCAGCAGGGATATTGTTTTTTCATCGTGATAATAAGTGCATGCACTTTTTTCGAAAATATTGGAGAACTGGGAATTCGAATGGCAGGTGCTTATGCTACCCATCAAATAAAAATTAGGTGCCTCAAAATTCGTTTCGAAACAAATGATTCAGCTTTATATCCACGTCGACCCTCGGCATGATGGTTGGAAGCAAATGCAAGTTCATACCAAAACATCGTTAACAATAATACCAACTTGCGGACGACAAGGTAGTACAACTACCAATACCAAACTAACTTATAATCTTTTTACTCCTGGCCCTAGTGTTCTTCTGGTAGAAAATCTTGCAGAGGACCAGCTCCCGCTCCTTCTCTTACTCCAAGTGCCCGAGGTGGTACTAGTGCATCACCCAGTTGGTCCTCTGCTGGTCGAAGTTCTTGTTGGTGTGCATCACCAGAACCTTTTTTGCTGCCTGTCTGCCGGCCTTTGACCATCACCGGCAAGGTATTGCCGGTCTTGTGCCACATCGCATGCATGCCGCACTCCGACTGTATCTTGCGACGCGTCCATGTGCCCCTTTTGAATGCCCTAGAATTGCGCTGGAAGAAATGCTTCCTTAGGCCACTGAGTGTGATACCTGCAGTATTGTGGAATACAGGTTTTAGTGTACGTAGTTGGCATTTTCATAACATCTTTGGCATGTTGCAGTCACTTGTTTCACTTTCTATTAACTATCAAATTGTAATTGCTTCACCAGGTCTGCGTCTAAAAAGAAAAATAGAGCTATAAACAAAGGAATATGTTTGTGCAAGTAGACGGCCGATCGGTGCCTTACCTGGAAGTTTCTCAGGTTGGATGTAGCATATGCCGTTCTCGCTGTCGATGGTTGGTATGAACAAATCGATGAGAGACTGAAATCTCGCGCTGTGAGCACTCACTTTGGCCTCAAGGTGCTCGTTCAGCTCCTGATCCGTGGGATCGAACTTGACGCTAGCCGGCAGCACCGGCCAATCCTTCTTCCACTTGCATCGGTAATCCCAGTTATATGGTACTCAATGTATGATCAATCGACTGTTTTAAGTGAATGATGAAAGAGATTTTGACAGATAAGTGGTACTCCAAATCTGAAGTCCAGAATACCCGAACACGCCGCCGGGATTCTTGTGTGACCTCACGCGCAGCGTGTTGTCATGCCAATTCAATGTGTGGACATGATGAATAATTTGACCGATGTATACTAGTACTGCTACTGTACTACTTACTAGTCGTATTTAGTGTCACAATTTATACATAGGTTTAACTAACAAGTACACACTTGAAGCCTAACTATATATATATATATATATAGATTCTGCACAACATCTCCATCATAATTATTAGTACATCCTACGCAGGTGAGTTAGGATGCACTTGATCCTAGGAAGGTATCTATCCTTCAAACCAGAGGAGTGCTTCAAACTAACAACAGTACATAATATCCAACAAAAGAGGGTCGTGCTACAGCAGCAGAATACATGGCTCAGTCTAGATATCAGCACGAATCAAGTTGTTCATATTTGCTATTGGCATGAACCACATCACGCATGTCGGGTTTGCAAAAGCCATCCATCGCATGGAAGCTTGATGCCTTTCACACACTGAAGATTATCTGGCAACAAGCTGTGTCGACGAATCTCTGGATATGGTGATTCATGAAACCTATGGTATGATGTGTAAACACAGTCCCCCCTCGCGAATGGAAGTTGCATAGCACGATAATCATCGCCGGTGATATGATGGATGATTGGTTGGATGATCGGATAATTGAACCGAGGAACAAGGAGTGGTTGCCGAGGCTGTAAACCCGCCTCCGGTTGAATACACCTGGCCCAACGGAGCTGGGATCTTTCTCGAACATGAAGCAGCCATAGCCATCAATGTCACGAACGTCCCACGCATTGTGCTGCATGTGGTTTGATGTAATGTTTTGGTCAATTTGGTACGTGCGAATGAGGATCAAATGACCGCCGTCAGCTGAACGAGCGATATACCACCACCCATCGGCTGGTATGATTCCAGGTCCTGGAATCATGAAGGCCAGCGCATTTGTGTCTGCTGCAACAATTCAAATTGGAGAGCAAAATGACAAAAATAAACAATCATGTTCACAGTATGTGTGGAATTAAGATTATTATAACAGTGACACATATCATAGATAGAGAATTGCAATGTCGTGGTCATAATCATACCCCAAGTTAAAAAAATAAGCCAATGGCTTTCATATTCTAGCAATATGTCATGGTTCAAACATCCTGTAACAATGAGAGGAAAACAGCTATGATAGCTCCTACTCATATTCTACCATAGCACTTACTACTACTGTTCTCATATCAACTCTAAGAAATAACATGCGTTGTTATAAAACTCTTGTAAACGAGAGTAACATATAGCAATCATGATGTTATGCTCATAATATGTATTCTAACAATCATTAGATGCCAATTGTTCTCATATCAACTCTAATAATAACATGTGTGGTCATAAAAATCTAGGAAATGAGAGGGACATATAGCAATGATGTGGTTATAGACATGCTATGTATTCTAAATTTGTAACAAATGAATAGACAGTCGTATTCATAAGGTAAAGATGAGATGAGATAGAACAATTACACAACGAAAGATTCCACCAGTATAGGTAGCCAATCTGTGTGTCGACCGCGTAAACGATGCCATCGTGCACTATAGCATCAGACAGAAATGTTGCCTCAATAGAACTGATGATGAGCCATAACCATGTATGGCGGCCTGATTTCAGATAGACTAATCCCATGTTGAACAAAGCAATGAACTTGTAATCCATGTAGTCTTCTGATGGTGTGGGCACTTCACAGATTACAACTTTCTGCAAAAAGAGGTCGAGCCAAAAGCTTGACGCGTCTCGTGCATAGCAGGCAGGAGTGTCCGGCGGGCCGCGAGGCTCGATGGCGGCGGTATCCAACGATGGAAGGGTGATCTCTCGCTGGGTGTAGATATCCACGAGACGCCACGGACTACCGGAGTGGTGGATGAGGACGATCCAGTTGGCCTTCATGCCCGCCCAGTAGTGGCCGCGCATGAATGACAGGTGGACGGGTAGTGGTAGCATGTCGAGGGGCACCACGGCAACCTCCGTAGGATCGTCAAGTCGGTGTCTGGACCACCTACGAGGATCGGGCATCAGCAAGCAGGGTGTCTTGAAAAGAGTCGGCCGGTTGCAGACGATTAGACGGTACAAAGACACTGAGCATTCGGTCAGATGGACCATGCTGAGTAGGTCCATAAGACTACATATCTGCTCCAAGAGAACATCGGGGAGGGAATTCCAATCGCGGCTCTGAGTGTCAGTCGGGTCTGCCATTGGGTTTTCGGTGCCTGCGAGCCAACGGGGAAGTGGATTCGGGCGGGCGAGCGAAGAAGCTTCTCCTCATGTGGCCGAGTAGTGAGCGGGGGGATATGGTACGCGCGAGCTACCAAGGAAGATGGCACGGGTGGGTGAGCAGTGAGCGGGGTTAAATGGTGTGCGGCCAATGATGGGGAAGAGAGGAGGAAGAAGAAGACAGGAAGAAGAAGAGTGGAAGACGGGGAAGAAAGTGCATTAAATCTCAATTCAACTAGTACTACTACCAGGATATACCGTCCTTCGGAGTGTAAATAGTTACACCGATGACATGTGGGTCTATCACAAGAGGGCCCATATATGTTATTTAATGGAGGACGGAGGTGCGTAGGCGTATTTGTGGAAGCGTGCTCTACTGGCAAACATGATGGCAGTACTGGGTAAGGCTAATTTAGTAACACCAACACGCTGGTTCAGCTTATTAATTACGTGTCCCATCTGCTGCAGCGTGTATTGTCACTTCACTGCAAAGACTAGTTGAATAGTTCTCTCTGACCGAGATGGGGAATAATGGATCGCGAGGACTTCCTTTCTACAATATCCCTATGCCTCTACGCTCACTTCACTCATTTTGCTCCGTACCTAGTCACTTGTTGAAATCCGTAGAAAGACAAATACTTCGTATTTGGGAATAGAGGGAGGCTTTTACTCCGTATTTGGGAACAGAGGGAGTATCACCATATGGAGGGAACAGAGGAAGCTTGAAATATGAACATGTCAATGGGAGGGAGTAAGCCCCATGCATGCATGCATGGAACATGCAACACTCACATGTACACATGGACGCACGCAACACTAACGCACCCATGCGGCACACAGCACACGAGCAACACACACGCTCACGTTCAAGTGCTCAACCTACTCCCTACGTCCGTGAAAGACTGTACATTTAGAGATTTACACATTGACCAGGGCATAATTAACGCCCAAAAGTAGCAGACTTATGTGTGCATGCGACCATTGAGAGAAGAAGATTAAATGAAGGCCGTTGCTTGCTGTCATTAAGGATAGACATGTAGCCTATACCTATAGCACAAGTTGGTGCATTAGTCAATCAATATTGATTTAGATTAAAGGCTAAATGCATTGGAAGTGTAGATGTACATCATGTACTACACTCTTTGTTTTATAGCTGATGTACACTCTTTGTTAGATGACCGAGGGAGTACACATGCATGCACTCACATACACAGCCAGGGCGGTTCGCGCGCAAGGGTTGGACTCATGTCGCGCCTGCGTAAAGTTTTGTTTAACTGATTTCTTTGCTCTGCCAACTGACAGGTGGGACCCATAAACTAGGTATCAATTTAACCAGTCAACAAAGTGCCACGTCGACTATGTGGCCGGTTAGTAGGGTGCAATACAATGCTCTACAATGAGCTAGTGATCGTATAATCACCGCAAAACTATATATAGTGACCGTAAAGAGCGTATTGTTACATACGTTGACCGCCAGTGTATTTTTCTCGTTTCAAATTAAGCCATATTAATCATAAAGGATGCAGTATGGACTACTAGTACTAGTACTGCTTTGATGTGTCCCATCAACTCGCCGAACGAGGAGCAGCTTGCTTACTACGCCTCTACCTCGCCCATGCGTGCGGTGGTTCGCAGGACGAGGAGAGAGTTTTGAGTCTTTTTACTACAACACCCTTTCCCTCTCCCTCTCCCTCACCCTCGCCCTCGCGGTGGACGTGCAGCAGTTCAATCGGTGTCAGATTGCCAGAACCATATTGTACTGTAGTATCATCATTGTTGGACCTTTCGAAGAGGCGAAGAGCCAAGTGCAAGGTTCACATGAGTACGAACTGTTGAACCTCCCGAAGAGGGAAAGAGCCAAGTGCAAGGTTTTATAGGAGCTGTTGTCCTAGTAGGAGTGTACTACAACTATAGCAAACGATGCTACTGTATGATGCCGCCACGTCACATATATCTAAAGCAGTGCCGCCTTTTTTCTCAAAGAGCATGTTGGAGTCCGTGCAACAACCACACAAGTTGCACGTAGACATAACACATTTACTAGTAATAAATTCTAAAGGACAAATGCCAGTATGCCACACAAGTTCATCTCCAATTCAGGTGATAAATTTGTGCATGACTAGTCTACATATATTCACAGCACTACCGTTCACAATTACCGTACTCCACTTAAAGGTTATAGATGGGCTACATGTCCTCCTCCAGGTTCCAGTCCCAGGTGTTCTTCATGGATGGCATAATCCATAGCGGTGGGCAACGGGAATCATTGTCGCAGCTTTCTAGTCCGGTTCCACACGATGGACACTCAACCAAGCTGAAACAGCATAAATCAGGGATAGCGTGTCCCAGCATGTCATTCATCCGGCGGTGCGCACTGAAGACACAACCATGCTTCATGAATGGCAGGCCTTCCGTGTCATGCACGGAAGGTGGCATCCGCTTCAGAATGGGGTAGCTGTCCCTGATGAAAAGCGAGAACTCTCCAAGAGTGTTCCTCAGCACCCACGTAGCATCACGGGGGTCGAACTCGGCGCCGTTCATCTGGTACACGCGACATCCTAGATCTGGACACATGGTGACGTACATAGTCAAGGTCCATTCATAATAATGTTGTGCTCAAATATGGTGGTCAGTAATACTGTGCAGCAAATAGTACTACTCTGGTATAGAGGAAGTAAAATAACCGGCTTATTATATATAGCCACTCTTGGCTACATGGATGAGATAGTAAGACATGGAAAAACAAAAATGGTGGCAGCTAGTGGGTTCAAGTGTTCAAGGGCCTAGCTAGCTATGCGCGTCCTCCAAGGTACAAAGTACTCCTGGTACTACTAATAAGTATACTACTAGTACAACAATGAAAGAGAAGGCGAGAGGGTTAAGAAATGGAATACCTGGGTAGATGGTGACAGTCCGATCGTGGTAGATTGTGTGACCATGTTGCACATCAGTGGTACCATGGGTCACGACTGCTAAGATAGTTGATCCCAACATGCCAAAGTCAGCTACAAGGTTCCAGGTTAGACCGAATTGCGGATGCAAATGCACGTCCAGGATCGGCGATCTTATTTTGATCGGGGGATGACTGGTCCCTGCAAAATAATGGAGTACCGTTAGGGATGCAAATGATGGTTTGTGCATTCCGTTTGTAATCTCCCTATGTTGTCCATGTGTTGTAATGATCTGAATTTTTTAGGCTAGGTAATCCTCAGTACTTGTATGATTGACATAAGGTGAACTGTTTTCATGTGAGCATGTTGTATTGGATAAAATAACTGTTTGACTCAGAGTGTATCCAACGTACTGAATTCGAAGATCATGGCATTTCTAAATCATAATCATATATAAAGGTGGAATAAATCTTTGTTGTAGTTTTGAAGAAATAAATAACAAAACATAGAATTATCTGTGGATATTCGTAATCGAAATACAAATTGGATTTGAATTTAGTTTGCCAGGTCCTAGGGCAAACATGAATGCTAATTCTCCCAAGTTTTGGACAAAGCGGCTAAACACTCACTACAATTTGTGGGCTGCCCGAAGAAAGTGTTTGCGAGATGGAAATTACTGTCTAGCCCAGACACTTGACATCTTTATCGACCGGATTTACACTGCTGTCGATAGGGGTAGACTAGTAACTTCAATCATACGTGACACGATGGCATCTGAGCCCATTCAGACACGGTGGGCGCCAAACGTGGGAGGCAAAACACAATTGATTCAAGCTCGTCTGAAAGACATGTGTCTCTTCCTCCATTTCCCCATTCATACACGGTGGGCGGCAAAACAAACTCTCCTTGTCCGAAATCGATGTAGGCTAATATTTTAAATAGGGGCAGATGTGTAACTTCCATCAGACATGACACAACCGCCCTACCTGTCAGCCCCGTTCATACACTATGGGCGCCAACCGTGGGCGGCAAAACACCCTCTCCTCGCCCGAAATAGTTACCGGCAAATATTTGGGAGATGCGAGATTACCGTCCTATCCCGAACCGACGCGATGTCCGAAATTTTAAATGGGGGATAAGTTCGTAACTTTCCCATATTTCAGAGAAACGCGTCCCAAAGTTTGAGATCCCCCCTCTCCTCCATTTCCCCATTCATACACCGACGGCGGCACGCTAACCTCCGCACTGCGGCCAGCCTCCTCCGTCCACCAGCCCATCTCCACCTTGCCGGAGCCGCTACCCCTACCCCATCATCCACTACAAGAGATGGACGTCTCTCATCCACGGCGCTGGACCAGGATCCTTTCATCGCCTCCTCTCGCTTCATCGGCACCGTCATCCACCTTGTCGTTTCCTCTCCTATGACCGCCTCATCCACGGTAACAGGATATATCCCCCGACCCGGCCGTCTGCTGTCTAAAGTCTTCTTCCCCGCCACCGACAGCCATCGCACCCGCATCACCATCAACGTATAAGCATAGGCCTACACGGCGTCGCAAGAGAGGTGGTACTCTTCCATATGTGCTTAAGTTATTGATCTCACTCGGAAAATAGATCGTAATTTGTTTACTGTACTTTTCTTGTCTGTACCAAATCGTAGTGGCTAGTTGAAAGCAAACATTGGTTGTGAAGTAGCTTTGTCTGGTTTGCACCTTCAGATCTGCCATGGCACGGGCACTATACTCGTAAAGCGTATGGTTTCCCCCCTTTATATTCACTACCATCATCGTAGGTGCTTCGTGTCGTGCTAGCACTGCTCCTCAAGACCTCATCCCAAAGCTTATGTGTTGAAATATGAATCTGATATGATGCTCATATCACTAAAAAGTGAAAGTTTAGTTGGTCCCCTAATGTTCCTATATTTGTTTCGAAAAGCATGTGCGCCACCCACTGGTCTAGCTAGTTCCACTTTCCTGATTTTTCTCTTGATGCTTAGGGTTTTCCCCTTTTATCTACTCTACTATGATCTGCGTAGGTGCTTTCTGTCGTACTAGCATTACTCCACCCTTCAAGCTAAACAACACAACACTCAGAATTCAAAAGCTTAGTTGTTCAAATATATTATGATATGATACTGATATTAGTAACCAACAAATTTAATTGGTTAGCTAAAGGTCCCACTTGAGTTTCCAAATGCATGTCGCGACATACAGAGAGACAGCATAATTGCATTTCTTTGTCACTTGTTGACCGTACTTTCTTGTCCATACCAAATCTTAGTTGTTATTTCAAAGCAAACATTGGTTGCTAACTACCCTTTGCGCGGTTTGTAGCTTTAGATCTGCCATCCCACTGCCACGGTCAACACTGTACTCATCATGCTTATGGTTTCCCCATTTTGTGATGACCACAATCAGCCTACGTGGTTCGTGTCGTAATAGCACTGCTCCACCCATCGAGCTAAACAAGCTTAGTTGTACAAATTCATATATGATATTATTGCTGATATTAGTAAAACTGAGGGATGTTTAATTGGTTAGCTAAATGTGCCTACTTTAGTTTCGAAATGCATGTGAGCCACATATGGAGAGACCGGAAAGAATAGTATTTCTCTCTGCGCTCTGGTTCATCATGGGTGGCCAACCGACATTGTATTCAAAGACTTGTAATATCTTCAATATGCTTGCTCTTCTGCTCTTCTTTAAGATGATACTCTTCTCTTGCGGTCGACTGGTCAGGTCGAGTTGTTCTCACTTAGTATATTCTCAATCTGCCAGCTCAGGTCGACTTGCCCTTCTTTACTATATGTTGAAGCTGTCATCTGTGAAGTGTCATCACTTCTGGAGCTCTCATATTTTGAGTAGTAGGCCACATTATATTAATGAACACAACAAATTACAGCATGCATGGCGTCTCTTAAAAGAATTGCAGAGATAGCACAAAGGGGTTTACAGGGAGGCAGTAATGGATTAGAATCACTTCTGCATTACAAAGAAAATCTCACTTGTTTTTATGTTTTCATGCATGTCAGATATTGAACATTATCAAAATGAATATGAGAATGGGCGCATGAGAGGAATATTGCGGAACGATCCACTAGCTAACAAACTTGGCATAGTGGAGGATGGCCTATCTTATTCACCCATCATGGTGTTTTCTCTAACTTTGCAAAGTTGTATTGGTCGCACATATTTTGCATCTGACCTCTTGCATTACTTCTACTTTGTTACACCATCTGCTTAGTTTAAGCATCATATATGAGTATATGCCATACCTATCCATATTCTGTACTTATTCCATGTGTCGTGACACTATGTTTTTCCAGTCAAATGTTGTTCTTTCGTAATAGATGTCCAAAAGGAAGAGGGTGAGTGCAGATCCTCAAGGAGTACAAACTAGGTATTTGGAAATGGTAGTGATACCTGTTAAATCAGATAGATCAGCAGCCACAGAAAACACAGGCCCAACTGTACCACACTTTACCCCTACTCCAGTGGCCAAACCCCTATTAGAACTGCTGGGAGCCCAGCATCAGGTACTGTCTATGATATAAATTCAAAATTTGAACTCCTAAATTTATTCTTGTGCCTTACCTTCTCTCTTGTATGAAAACTAATTTCAGATGAATCTCCTTGCTCAAAGGATCATACGATCTCAAAACAATATTGGGCTCTGCATTGCTCTTGTCAGTACCTCTCTCCCTTTTGCCTTGTAACACTGTACTTTATTAATTGCTATTTGATTATGTATCATGAGTCTGCACCTGAGCTTCATTGTCCTCTGTTTCTTCTAGTATTATTTGATCTATATTTATTCTTTGCAAAATCTAGAATAATGGCAATCCTTATAAAGAATTTTCTTTGGGGAATTTATTGAATTATCCTTCCATCAACATGGAGAAGGGCTTTGTCCAGCCCGTGTTAACATGTAATGTAAGTTCATCCTTCTCAATCCTTCAAACTTTGTTCTAGTATAGATTTGGATAGGCATCATTTCCTCCACTGCTGTTTGCTTTGCTGTTTACATATGATTGGATGTTTGCAACAACTACCAGTTTCAAATGTAGAACAGATCCATTTATTTGCTTATATAATTGTGAGACCTATTACATGTCTCCTTGTTTCTCTTTCAGAGTCGTATCTCTTACGCCAGGCAGAACTTTAGGTAAGATAGTGAGCCAAACCATCTTGAGGACAGCGAGATGACCCCCAAGGTCCTGTCTTGATGAAGACAGTAAGTTGAAGCTACTCACCAGCAGGTGTGAGACAACCTCTGTGCAGTCACTGCCTCAATCAGTTCGACTTCTTCAGTCTCAACTTAGAGCGGAAAGGCTTGCTTCAGCTCAGCTCCAACTTGAAGTCAAAGATGCAACGAAGATGTTAGAGGACTGCCGTGCGCACCATCATGCCCTAAATCTAGTGTTGATGCATCTATCGCTGACACAACTGAGGTCTACTCAGCTTCTTCGGCTGTTTGGGGGGGCGACCTAGCCAGGCCTAGTGCCTTCTGAAGTGCTCTCAGTTTTGTATATTCTTTCGTCGGCGCATTTATTTTCACTCGTGGTGAACTTTGATGCCCAATGGATGTAATATGTGTGATAGCCGTGATAGCCAAGCATAAATTGCTTGCTTATTTATTTCCTTGTTGTCTTGTTTATTTGTTTGCTTGTAGTCATTGCAGTTCTTTTTCCACGGTTTGCTAGTGGCTGCAATAACCTATTTTTTAAAACTAGGCCATAATAACCATGGGCAAATATTTACTGTAGTGACGTTGGGCCTCCTACGGGCCGTAGAAATAGTGGGCCTTCTACGGGCCGTAGAAACAGTGGGCTTTCTACGGGCCGTAGAAACAACGGGCCTTCTACGGGTTGTATCACCAATGGGCCTTATACGGGCCGTATGATCGATTGGCCAAACATGGGCCAATAACAGGCCGCATTATGGTCGTAAATGGGCTAGAGTTGGAATCGTCCGTTCATGGGCCGACCATAACAGGCCATCTTAATAGGCCGTATTTGATGACGCTATGAAAACGGCCCAACGTATTAATGGACCACAAACGGCTCAACTGTAACCACGGGCTGAATTTGGCCCACAAGCAAAAAATGACAGTAACGGGCCGTGAGTAAACGAATGCTGGAAATGAGCCCAAGAATAAATGGGTTCTTAGAAGGCCGAAAGATAACATGGGCTAGAAACGGCCCAACGGAATAACGGGCCGTTAATGGGTATAAAGTGATACACTGTTCATTACGGGCCAGTTTCACCACGGGCCGTTAATGGGTGTAAAGTAATACACTGTTCCTTACGGGCCAGTTTCACCGCGGGCCGTTAATGGGCCAAGAGTTACAAAGGGCCTCATATGGGCCGAAAGACGTCATGGGCCATACATGGGCCAGAAGTGAAAATGGGATGGAATCATATTGGATGGCCCGGATGATGCTACTGGGTCGGATAGGGCGTAACGGGCCTTGGGTTAGCGGGTTGTAAACGGGCTATATGCGAACAGGCCATTAACAGGCTTTCCATGGGCCGGCCCGCCACCTTTTAACCAAGTGAAACGGGCCGACCTTTTCACAGGAATGGGCCTCTGTTGGGCCGTGCGACGTGCCAACGTATCATAGGCGCCTTATGTCCAATGAGTGGATGACATCTGTCCCAACGATGAGCCAACATGTGTTTCCTCCAGCCAATGACGATTTTACACGTGGAAAATCCCCATTGGTCGAGGCTGTTAACGGGTTATCGGATCCAAAACCTAACCCGATAGCTTAACGGTGTTCCGTTACGGTGGATGCCACGTGTCGATCACCCTTGACGAAAGCACTTATGGGACGCGCGATTTATCGTCATGGAAGTGGACACTTCCGTGATGATAATTTTGGTAATGTCATGGAACACTTCTACGACAGCACATGTATGACTATCTTGATTCTTTCATAAAATCTTCATGGATGTACATGCATGACAAAAAACGCGACCTACTGCGACAAACACGTATCATCACGGAAGTGTATTTTTTTTGTATTGATAACTCGATCATACATAAAAGAATTCAGAGGAGATTCAAATATTTCTCATAGATAAACTTGATCATAAACCCACAATTCATCGGATCTCGACAAACACACCGCAAACAGAGTTACATCGAATAGATCTACACGAGAGAGGGGGGGAACATGGTATTGAGATCCAAAAAGAGAGAAAAAGCCATCTAGCTAATAACTATCAACCCGAAGGTCTGTGGTAAACTACTAACAACTCATCAGAGGGGCTATGGTGTTGATGTAGAAGCCCTCTATGGCCGATTCCCCCTCCGGCAGAGCGCCGGCAAAGGCTCCAAGATGCGATCTCGTGGATACAGAAGGTTACGGTGGTGGAAGTTGTTTTCGTTGGCTCCCTGGATGTTTTCGGGGTACGTTGGTATATATAGGAGGAAGAAGTAGGTCGGTGGCCGCCCGAGGGGCCCACGAGACAGGGGGCACGCCCTGTAGGGGTGGGCGCGCCCTCCACCCTCCTGGCCGCCTCGGCTGCTTCTTGGCTTGCACTTCAAGTCCTCTGGATCATGTTCGTTCCAAAAATCACACTCCCGAATGTTTTATTCCATTTGGACTCCGTTTGATATTCCTTTTCTTCGAAATACTGAAATAGGCAAAAAATAGCAATACCGGCTGGGCCTCCGGTTAGTAGGTTAGTCCCAAAAATGATATAAATGTGTAAAATAAAGCCCATAAACATCCAAAAGGGGTCATATAATAGCATGGAATAATAAAAAATTATAGATACGTTGGAGACGTATCCGGGGCATACACAATAGTGAACAGAGAGCTCGTTAGGTGCAGTGTCACTGGAGTCTTCCAGTGCTGTGTCGAGCCAGAGAAGGGCATTGCAATCCTCAAGGACATCCACCAAGGCGAGTGCGGCCACCACGTGGCCTCAAGATCACTCGTCGCCAAAGCTTTCCGCCATGGTTTCTTCTGGCCGACTTTTTTGGAGGACGCCAAAGAATTAGTCAAACACTATAAAGGGTGTCAACTTTTCAGCTCCAAGCAACACCTGCCGGCTTCCGCACTCAAGACCATCCCCCTCACCTGGCCTTTTGCCGTCTGGGGGCTGGATATGGTGGGCCCATTGAAGACGGCACGCGGCGGCATGACACACTTGCTTGTTGCCATAGACAAGTTCACCAAGTGGATTGAAGCAAAGCCAATCAAGAAGTTGAATGGCCCAACTTTTGTGACATTCATCGCAGATATCACCACCCGGTATGGCATACCGCACAGCATCATCCTCGGCAATGGTACGAATTTTGCCAAAGTAGCATTGGCATGTTTCTTCGTGACCCAGGGCATCCGACTGGACTTAGCGTCTGCTGCCCATCCGCAGTCAAATGGCCAAGTCGAGCGAGCAAACGGCCTCATCCTGTCCGGCATCAAGCCCCGACTTGTCGAGCCACTGGAGCGCTCGGCCAGCTGCTGGCTCGAGGAGCTGCTGGCCGTCCTCTGGAGCTTGCGTACCAACCCGAACAAGTCAACCGGCTTCACTCCATTCTTCCTTGTATATGGTGCCGAGGCTGTCATCCCAACTGACATCGAGTCGACTCACCTCGAGTCACCATGTACACGGAAGCGGAGGCAAAGGAAGCGCGAGAATACGGCGTTGACCTGCTAGTAGAAGGCCGAATGTTAGCACTTAGTCAATCCGCCATCTACCAGCAGGGCTTGCACCGTTACCACGACCGGAAGGTCAAGCCAAGATTCTTCCAAGAGGGCAATCTTGTGCTCTAGCTGATCCAGCGAACAGCCGGACAGCACAAGCTCTCGGCCCCTTCGGAAGGCCCCTTCATCATCGCCAAGGCCTTGGGCAATGACTCCTACAACCTGATCGACGCATAGAAGCCCAAGGCATGCAAGAGAGATGATTCCGGCAAGGAGTCGGAACGACCATGGAACGCCAATCTCCTTCAAAGATTTTACAGTTAAATGCATTATGTATCATGCTATCTTTTGTATTAAGTACAAGACATCGGGCCCCCCGAGGAGCTCTCAGGACTACCCTCTTTTATCTATATGATGAGTATCATGCCTATGAATGTGTCACAACATTTGTTCTTCTGTCCGGCATCGGGTTCGACCAGTCGGCCCGGGGACTTGCCGCCTTGAATTATGTTAAGTACCACCTGCAGTCAGACAATTAGTGTGCCGGCACCTAAGCCCTCTCTTGCCAAAAGTCGCAGGTCACAGAATTGACTGTTCGACTGGCAAGAGTTAACGGCAGGAAAAGATGCTCACGTGGAAAACGGCTAAGGACCAATGGGCTTACATAACACAAGCCGACTCCCCACCCTGCGAACCGGCTGTTAAGCAGCCGGCTGGCCGGCTTCCCACTCACCTTGCTACAATATAAGAAAGCTAAAGTACTTGCCCTCCCACACGGCCAAGTACCTTCCCAGCCATAGACTGCAGAGCAGCTGTCCGGCTGGGAAGGCGGCAACCAAAGGACGGCGACAAAGGAAACAACCGGAAAAAGATGTAAAGAAATCACACTCGGAAGTCAAACACATGCAAGATTATATTTACACAAAAGGCCTTTGAGGGACGGCATTCAACTTAGTCCGAATACACCCCCAGTGGGTGGAACTGCGCGAATTAAAAAAATCTTGATCAAAGACTAACGAAAAGGAAGAGGGAGACAAACTTGGCGGCTCAGGCCAAGGGTGCAACGGGCGAGCTGGAAAGGTCAGTGGAGACGGCGGCGCTGGCGGGAGGAGTGGCTGGCTGGCGAGTCTCGGCTTGGTCATTGCTAGTGGCAGGCGGCGTGTTCGCACGTGCCTTGTTGATGGAGGCACGGTCAGGCTGAGGCTGGCCGACCGCTCCATCATCGGGCACGGTGTCCTGACTGTCCTCTTCCTCCTCCTCTTCACCCTCGTCGCTGGAGTCGATCTCCTCCGCCGAGTCTTCACCATTTGTCGGGTTCATCCCAAACCACTCCTTTGGCAGAGCAGCATAGTCGTTGTTCAGCTCGGGGACGAAGACGCTGGTATCAGTGTACTCAGCAATCGCCGAAGCGCGCTGGATGATAGCCGGCCGCACCGCCACTGTCGGATATCACGTTCCGGATAGTTGGCCGCACCGCCACTGTCGGATATCACGTTCCGGCAAAACCCTTAAGGTTCAAACTCTGGGGTGCGCACGAAGATCTTCTCCCTACTGAATCACGCCCACAACCTTGCCGCGATTCCAAGTTAGCACGATGAACACCACAAGAGACATAAGATTTATATAGGTTCGGGCCACCATTGTGGTGTAATACCCTACTCCTGTGTGTGGTGTGGTGGATTTCCTCTTGGCATAATGATGAACAGTACAGGGGAAGAACAGCCTCGCGAGGAGAGGTGTTCTGGTGGTGGAATGCGGATGAACCTAACTTAGGAAGGATTCGATTTGATCCACCTTCTACTATGGTGGTTATCTCTATTTATAGAGGCCCTGGTCCTCTTCCCAACTATTGAGCGGGAAGGATGTCACATCCCTAGCTTCTGGTGCTGCCTAGCGTTTGCATCATGTTTAAATTTCTGAAACTTGAACTGGGGAAATTTGGAAGCCTCAAAACCCTAAATAAAAGAAGGGCAAAAACACTAAAATCTCATTCTTTGTTCCAAAATGCTCTTCTTAAATGTTTGATAATTTTTGGAAAGGGTTCTGGTCCCAACCAAAATAATGAACATTTTAGAAGGATTTATTTTTGGGACTTTGAATTTAAATCATTAGTTATTTGAATTTGAATTATATTCATATAATTAGAATATAATTTCAAATACCCCTGAAATATTTTATGAGCTTTTGGAAAAGTCCATCTAGCAAAACAAAAATATTCAGAGGAGTTTTTGGCATTGTTTGAATTATTTTAAATTCAAAATAGTGGCAAAACAAATTTAAAAAAAATAAAACAAACAGAAAATAAAACAGAGCACTCACCTCTAACTTACCTGGTATTCTAGCCCACCTGGCGGCCCATCT